>NW_020175440.1:74623-93254 GCF_003031525.2 Neophocaena asiaeorientalis asiaeorientalis | reverse complement strand
ACCCAAAAAAAAAAAAAAAAAACCCAAAACAATTAAGAAAATGGTAATAGGAACATGTATAGCAATAATAACCTTGAATGTAAATGGATTAAATGCCCCAACAAAAAGACACAGACTGGCTGAATGGATACAAAAACAAGACCCATCTATATGCTGTCTACAAGATACCCACTTCAGACCTAGGGACACATACAGGCTGAAAGTGAAGGGATGGAAAAGATATTCTATGCAAATGGAAATCAAAAGAAAGCTGGAGTAACAATACTTGCATCAGATAAAGTAGACATTAAAATAAAGAGTGTTACAAGAGATAAGGAGGGACACTATATAATGATCAAAGGATCAATCCAAGAAGAAGATATAAAAATTAAAGATGTTTATGCACCTAACATAGGAGCACTTCAATACATAAGGCAAATGCTAACAACCATGAAAGGAGAAATCAACAGTAAGACAATAACAGCAAGGGATTTTAACACCCCACTTACATGAATGGACAGATCATCCAAACAGAAAATAAATAAGGAAACACAAGTTTTAAATCACACAATAGTCCAGACAGATCTAATTTACCTTTATAGAACATTCCACCCAACAGTGACAGAATACACTATCTTCTCAAGTGCACATGAAACATTTTCCAGGATAGATCACATCCTGTGTCACAAATCAAGTCTTGGAGAATGTAAGAAAATTGAAATCATATCAAGCATCTTTTCAGACCACAACTCTATGAGATTGGAAATCAATTACAGGAAAAATACTGTAGAAGACACAAATACATGGAAGCTAAAGAGTGTGTTACTAAATAACCAAGAGATCACTGAAGAAATCAAAGAAGAAATAAAGAAATACATAGAAAAAAATGACAATGAAAACAAGACAACCCCAAACCTATGAGATGCAGCAAAAGCAGTTCTAAGAGGGAAGTTTATAGCAAGACAATCTCACCTCAAGAAACAAGAAAAAACTCAAATAAGTAATCTAACCCTACACTTAAAACAGCTACAGAAAGAAGAACAAAGAAAACCCAAAATCAGTAGAAGGAAATAAATCATAAAGATCAGAGCAGAAATAAATGAAACAGAAATGAAGAAAACAACAGCAAAGATCAATAGAACTAAAAGCTGGTTCTCTGAGAAAATAAACAAAATTGATAAACCACTAGCCAGACTCATCAATAAAAAAAGGGAGAAGACTCAAATCAATAGAATTAGAAATGAAAAAGGAGAAGTAACAACTGACACTGCAAAAATAAAAAGGATCATGAGAGATTACCACAAGCAACTATATGCCATATATAACCTGGAAGAAATGGACAAATCCTTAGAAAAGCACAACTTTCCAAGACTGAACCAGGAAGAAGCAGAAAATATGAACAGACCAACACAAGCACTGAAATTGAGACTGTGATGAAAAATCTTCCAACAAACAAAAGCCCAGGACCAGATGGCTTCACAGGTGAATTCTATCAAACATTTAGAGAAGAGCTGACACTGATCCTTCTAAAACTCTTCAAAAAATTTTGCAGAGGGAGAAACATACCCAAATTCATTCTATAAAGATCCTAGGAATAAACCTGCCTAAGGAGGTGAAATACATGTACTCAGAAAACTATAAAACACTGATGAAAGATATCAAAGATGACATAAACAGCTGGAGAAATGTACCATGTTCTTGGATTGGAAGAATCAATATTGTGAAAATAACTACACTACCCAAAGCAATCTACAGATTAAGTGCAATCCCTGTCAAACTACCAAAGATATTCTTCACAGAATTAGAACAAAAAATTTTACAATTCGTATGGAAACACAAAAGATCCCAAGTAGCCAAAGCAATCTTCAGAAAGAAATATGGAGTTGGAGGAATCAGACTCCCCAACTCCAAATTAGAGCACAAAGCCACAATAATCAAGACAGTATGGTATTGGCACAAAAAAAGAAATATAGATCAATGGTACAAGCTAGAATGCCCAAAGATAAACCCATGCACCTATGGTCAACTAATCTATAAGAAAGGAGGCCAAAATATACAATGGAGAATAGACAGCCTCTTCAATAAGTGGTGCTGGGAAAACTGGACAGCTACATGTAAAAGAATGAAATTAGAACACTCCCTAACACCGTAGACAAAAATAAACTCAAAATTGATTAAAGACTTAAATGTAGGACTAGACACTATAAAATTATTAGAGGAAAACATAGGAAAATCACTCTTTGAAATAAACCACGGCAAGATCTTTTTTGATCCACCTCCTATAGTAATGGAAATAAAAACAAAAATAAACAAATGGGACTTAATTAAATTTTAAAGCTTTTGCACAGCAAAGGAAACCATAAACAAGACAAAAAGACAACCCTCAGAATGGGAGAAAATATTTGCAAACAACAGAAAAAGGATTAATCTCCAAAATATACAAAGAGCTCATGGAGCTCAATATCAAAAAAAAAAAACAAATCCAGTTAAAAAATGGGCAGAAGACCTAAGTAGACATTTCACCAAGGAAGACATATAGAGGGCCACATGGCACATGAAAAGCTACTCAACATCACTAATTATTAGAGAAGTGCAAATCAAAATTGCAATGGGGTATCACCTCATGCTGGTCAGAATGGCCATTTTCAAAAAATCTAGAAACAGTAAATGCTGGAAAGAGTGTGGTGAAAAGGGAAACCTCCTGCATTTTTGGTGGGAATGTAAATTGATACAAGCACGATGAAAGACAGTATGGAGATTCCTTAAAAAACTAAAAATAGAACTACCATATGTCCAGCAATCCCACTACTGGGCATATACCCTGAGAAATCCATAATTCAAAAAGAGACAGGTATCACAATGTTCACTGCAGCACTATTTACAATAGCCAGGACACAGAACCAACCAAAATGTCCATCAACAGGTGAATGGATAAAGAAGATGTGACACATTTATACAATGGTATATTACTCAGCCATAAAAATAAACAAAATTGAGTTATTTGTAGTAAGGTGGATGGACTTGGAGTCTGTCATACAGAGTGTAGTAAGTCAGAAAGATAAAAAACAAATACTGTATGCTAACGCATATATATGGAATCAAAAAAAAAATAAAAATGGTACTGATGAACCTAGTTGCCAGACAGGGGTAAAGAGGTAGACATAGGAAATGGACTTGAGGACATGGAGTGAGAGGGCAAAACTCGGGCGAATTGAGAGTAGCATCGACTTATATACAGTACCGAATGTAAAACAATTGGCTGTTGAGAAGTAGCAGCATAGCACAGGGAGATTGGCTTGGTGCTTTGTGATGACCTAGAAGGGTGAGATAGGGAGGATGGGAGGGAGGCTAAAGAGGGAGGGGATATGGGGACATATGTATGCATATGGCTGATTTGCTTTGTTGTGCAATGGAAACTAACATAGTATTATGAAGCAATTATAGTCCAATAAAAATCTAGTACAAAATAAAAAAAAAAAATTAAGGACTGCAATTGACAAAACTGGGATACCAATTCATACCTTGTGGCAAATATAGAGCATGCCAAAATTTCACCACAATTAACCTATTCATGCTAACTTGTTCCTCCCTCTTGATACCATATAAAATCTAATGTTTAGTTAGTGAGGATTTGAATGAAGTTCCAGGGGTTCCCAATAAGATGTAGGGTGCACTTGGAGTTTCTTAAATCCCATTTTCTCATATTTCTATAACTATATGTTACACCAGCATCCCAAAATATCTGTGCAATAGCTTCACTAATTACACTATAACCCTTTAAAGGCCCAGTATGAACAGAAATCTCAGTTAAGGCAAGCTGGGCTATTGTACTCTCTCAGTGCCCAAACATCCTGACGGACATCTAGTGGGGTAATCCAGTGGTGCTTAATGGGCTAATCACATTTCAGAGGAGCTGACATGAATAAACACACTCATGTATAGATTTCCCAAGCACTGGGTAAACAATGTTGTATCTTATGAATCAGCTCCAGCTCTTTAAAAAGTTTTTTAAGAGGAGAATTTTACCCTTCAGGTCCTACAGATTTCCTTTCCAAGTCCCTCTCTCACTTCCCTGCCACATCCCCAGCCCGGGCTCCGTGTCACCCTTGCTGCTCCAGGCAGTTAGTTTTCCCACCCACCATTCTTAAGAGTTTTGCTCTCAACTACTGCTAAAAAGAGCTTCCTGTTATACCCAAAGAGGTTTTGCCTCTTGATAGAGGGCTACTAAAGAGTATAAAAACACATTTCTAAATAATAATCTCTATTATCATGATCTCAAAATTCACCTTTATCTCTGTTCCACCTCACATGTTTCCTTCCTGTCTCCCTTCCTCCACTTTCATAACCAGAACTATATTACTCCTCAATTCTATTCCTCAATTAACCCCACCTGTGATTCCTCTCTTTCTTTCTAGAAGCATGTTTTTCCTCTTTCAGCTAAAAACAAACTCATTGAATCATTATATTCAAGACATCCACAAGCTGGACTTTATCTGTTTTGCGAACTTCCCCTGCTCACCACTCCATTGCCTTTGATTTTCATCTCCATAAAGAGCGGTCACCTTTCATTGAATATTCCTAATTTTGCCACATCTGTGTGTTCTTACCTTGATGATGTCTCCCAAGTGACCTTTCTTCCCTTGAACACCCCACACTTCTCTGAGGAGTCTTCCAATCTCTCCTAGGCAGAGTGAGCTAATTCTTCTTCTACACTACCATTATTCTCATCACATGTCTATTACAAAACTCATTGCATTCTATGATAAATGGAAATTTGTGTTTCTACGGTGCTATTTGATTTGAGCCACTCAATGTTAGGGTCTCTCTCTTATCCATGTTGTATGCTACTACATACTCACTACCTCTAAATTCCTGGTAAAGAGCTGGGCCCATACAATGACCAAAATAGTCATTTAATTACTATGGAAAGAATAAAAGAATTCATGAGTGATTAATACCAACATTTAGCTATCATAAGAAGGAAGGTAGGGGAGAATTTCTGGTTAGGCAGCTGGACCTTCCTGGAAAGTGCATCAATGAGTTGCCTTACTATGCAATCACAATGGCTACAAGAGAAGTCAATTGCACAATTAATATTCTCTTTCCTTTTTAAATTAAAAGCAAACAAGCTTTCACTTTGAATAGCCAACTATAAGATTTAAGTTAAATGCTGTAATTAAACAAAGATTACAGCAAAATTAATTTGGATTTTGCAGAATAGTACTGGAATGTATTTAATAGGGCATTAATATTACTAGCAGATCATGTAGAGGAAAATAGGGCTCAGGAGTCTAAAACATTACCATTTATCATATTCCAGGTTTACCCTCACCCAATCTATGAGAGAAAGTTATAAATATAGGAAAATTAACATGAAATTAAACAAGTGGAACATATTTTCTAAGAAAGAAAGTGTAACATCATGGTTAAGGTTATGATTTGACCAAACTAGAAAGCTATGTGAACGTTTCTGACATTTGTACCTCCACAGCAATTGTAAATGCAACTAAATCCTATTTATCAACCTATGCTCAGAAAGTATGATGGTTGTAAAGAAATATATATATGTATTCCTGTACTTGTAACATTTACCAAGTCTCTAAATATAGTGCAGGGACAAGACACATGTCCTCTAACAATTCCAGACACTAATTAGTGATGAAAACGAGTTCCCATGACCTAAAAGTCATTTAATAACCTTGTCTGCTTGAAAAGTTTAATATTACTGTGTATTCCAACAGATTTTTTTTCCAATTCAGTCTAAGAAACAACAGAATCATGTATGATTAGGCTGGACAAGGAGAGGATAAACAACACTCTTATGGTTCTGTGGTTGTTAGGTTGCTAAAGCATTAAAGTGGTAATTCTCATTACTTGACATAGACAAGTTGCTAAATGAGTGTTAAGGCAATTGTTGATGCCTGGAGTGGTTGAAGTGACCTACGGCATATTCCCCACCATGAGAACTCTTCCATTCTCCTCCAAGAGTGCAGCCTATTTCACTGTGCTCCCTGCAGATTTTCATTATTCAAGCGCATCCTGATTTATTCCTTTCAGTACCATTTTCATCGTACTATTTATCTGTCCAAGCAAAGGCACAAAATGGTTCCCAACTGTGTAAGAATAAAGTTCACCCTCCAAAATATGCCTTTCAAGCAATAACACATCTATTCACAATCACCTTTCCAGTATTATAGCCACAACTCTTCTAAAACAGCCCTGTAACCGGGACAAACTTACCTCTGATCATAGCGTGTGTATTTACACTTCCACACTCAATCTGCTTCATGGTACCCATTTCTCTTTTTCTTACCGTTCATTTTTTTCCTCATTTTATCTGACTCTTTCTGCTCTTTGTGGTTATCCCAACCTCTTAATTAAATACCATGAATTCTCCAAAAGGCTTATAATACAGTAGATGTTCATGTTTTTATATTTTGGCTTCTGAAGCATTTTAAGAAAGAAAGTTTGTTGTACACTCCTTTTTGAAACTCCACACAATCTATCAGTGCACTTTATATAGTAGATGCTCAGTAATTCCTTATTTTAACATCTAAGTTGGGTGAAATGTAAAAGACATCTTTCCTCAAAAGACATCTTCTCTATTACTCTAGTCACTTTATTTGAAGCATTTAAACATTCTCCTATTGGCAATCTACTTTTTGAACTCTTTCTTATTTATACTAAGACAAATTCTGCTTTCTAGCACCTTCCAGTTGAGAGACTTTATTCTGTTCTATGAAGTGACATGAACTAAGTCCAACTCACTTTAACTGATACTACTGCGTTTAACAAATAAGTAATGAGTTGGATTTAAATGGCAAAAGTTTTCTCTAAAGATAAATGACTTCAAACAATTAAAACTGTCCAGTAAAATGAGTTGCCCTCAAAGAGGTTATCTCATCATTGATTGTGTTCAAGCCATCTCATTACTAAAAATTTCAAACTAGAGTGAAAATCTGTCAGGTGGAGTTCCCATAGCTCAGAGTCTTGGAGTGGGAGAAGGTATGAGAGTAATTTGGAAGGATGTTCTCTACTCCACCAGACAAAAGGATACTTACTGTGTAAACAGTGTTTGATAATCATTATAAATGTCCCACAGTAACTCCCTTGACCTTGCTAGATGTTGGTTTTCTTGGCTCTAAAATAAGAAAGACTCACCTGGAGAGTTACTATGTTCCGTTTGAATAGAAGACTCCACAGTTTTCCTGAGTACATTCAAGGGATCCATTAAAGAATTTGTTCTGAATATTGATAAATATTGGCATTAAGTAAATCAGTCTAACGTTTCCAAAAGCCACATATTCCTCCATTGGGAAACTGGAGCAGATTTTGTCTCTTTTTTATAGTAATGATGATTAAACAATAAAGTAATTTGATCATCAGCTTCTATGACAAAGAAACGTTGATGCTTGAACAAATTAATACCTAGCAAAACCATGAATACCTGCCTCAGTGCATCTTCCTTTAGCCATTCTGACATATATTCCTGGACCAAATTGGCTCCCGGTCCCATTCAAGCTGAGCCTGCATAGGAGTATCTTGGTGTGTGTGTGCGTGCATGTGTGTGTGTGTGTGTGTGTGTGTGTGTGTGTGTGTCAATCACATTTAATCATCAGAAACCATGATTTCACTTTCCCACTCCCATCTCAGTTCATATTTTGGATTTGTCAAGTGACTGACTAAGTGTTAACAACTAGCAGATGGGCTAGAAGGCCAGATGGGGCTCTCAGGAAAGCAGCTAACAAGTGATTAAAATTACCAAAAACTGCACTCATTACTCCTTCTTTCAAAGGATGTTACATTTTTCTTACTGTTAAATCTGATTAAAATAGCAAAGCAGACAGTAGAAGTGAAGCAATCCCTGTTATAATAGAATTTACATGCTTGAATATCAATATGGCATTCCCTAGGATATTGGGTTGTGTATTAAGATACTTCCATTTTTACAAAATTTTATATCTGGCAACTCACTTGCACACATATTTGGGTATCTATACCATTATCTTATCCATGCAATCATTTGGCATGTTTGTAGGAATCAGGCTCTGTGCTGGTGTTACAGTGAACAGCAGTACAACCACTCTAAACTCAGGCACTATGCTTGGACTGGTAAGAGACACATCCACATGATTATGCCATTCAGAACATCCATTTTGGAATTTTGTATACTTATTTTAATAGCATTTTTCTTTTCTACATTTCTGGGTCATCTCCTTATGAAATATTTTCAGAGCCAGATTAGTAGCTCCAAAAGAAAATCTGTCTCATTATTTTGTAGGTAAACCTTATTTTTGATCCAAAATTTTGCTTAGTTTGATTATCAAATGTGATTACAAAAGATATTTAGCTGGTTATGTGACATATATTTCCATTATTGAGGATATTTAAAAGAATAAACAATGAGAGCTAAAGAACATATAAAAGAAGTGCTCTGAAAAAACTTTAAGCACCTGTGGTAGAAAAAGAATGCCTTCTCAAAGATGTGCATGTTCTAATCTTTAGAACCTGTGAATATGTTACCTTAGATAGAAAAGGGGACTTTGCAGATGTGATTGTTAAGGATTGTGAGTGGGCTGATTATCTTGGATTGTCTTGGTGGGCTCAGTATAATTATGAGAGTCATTAGAATAAGGATGCTGAGTCAGAGAAGAAAATGTGATGATGGAAGTGGAGGTCAGAGAGATTTGAAGATGTTCACTGTTAGCCTTGAAGAGGGAGGAAAGGGCCATGTCCAATGTGTGTAGGTGGTCTCTAGAAGCTGGAAAAGGGAAGGATTCTCCTCTAGAGTCTCCAAAAGGAGCACAGCCCTGCTTGACAACTTGATTTTAGGAGTTCTGATCTCCGGAACTACAAAGTAATTAATTGGTGTTGTTATAGCCACTAAATTTGTGGTGATTTGTTACAATAGCAATAGAAAGTTAAAATGGTACCCTAGATATTTAAATAATAATATCAGCATTGAAATACCACTTGTGAAACTGTGATGACAGTGATATTTCGCCCTATATGCCAGCTTAGATTATAAAGTAGAGGCCTCTTGGAGTGCTATGTTAGTAATTCCTGAGGCTACATCCTGATTCAGTGGGAGAGCAGGTAGCACTTAATAAATGATGTCTGCAACAGGAATAGGGCTAGGAATGGTGATCTATGCGTCTGTCACACATTTGTTATCTCTGGTTATTGTGAAGTGGTAAATTCAATCATTCTCTCAGAATCATAGAATATTAGAGTCGTAGGTATGAACTTCTTATGTAGTAGAAGAATTGAAATTCCAGTTCAGTGGGAAAACTCATCAAAGTCTTTTAAAAACTACTGATATCTAAAATTAAGGGTCTATACTTTTATCTGGAATTCTTCCTACTACATCTTAATGAGTTCAGGCAGAAATAATACTGATAAAATAACTGTACTCCCTCTTCTCTTGATGACATCTCTCCCTTCTAACCCAAGGCTTCAAGGTGCCCAATTAGGCTCTATCCACATTCACCGTTGCTGGATAGTACCCTACCCATAAGCATCCTCATACTTCTCTACTTCCATAACCACCTCACTTATTATCCCCATCAAGTCTTAACTATCTTAACTATCTGTCTCAAAAAAAGGTACATAGAGACCTAGTGAACTAATTTATTTATTAACTGGCTTACTTACTATGTTTCTAATAATATTTTTTGAGAATCATTAGCAATTTCTAAATATACTACAAAAAGAAATAGCTTAAATCAAATGCTTGCATCTTTCATTTCATGCAATATGAGGTCAGCAGAAGTAATACCAACTGGTAATAATGACAAATATTTGTTCGAAGCCTAACACATGATCTGCTAGGCACTGAGAATGCTACTTTGAACAGGAAAGGCAGAATTCACACCCTTGAAGAACTCACAGATCTTCAGGAGGCCCTCAAATCTCAGCAGTTGATTTGCACATAGATTATCTCTGTTTCTTCGGCCAGGTTCTTGTTCTGGGCAATAAAGAGGGTCAGACACAGCTTGCGGAAACACAACAGTTCTTAACATAGTCAGTATGGGCCCCATACCCCATTCTGAACACTCCAACCCTTTCAAGAGAAGAGAACCATTGACTTATTGGACGTATGCAATTATTTCACAGGGAGGTAGAATGGTAAATCATTAGGTACTCCTAATCTGGAAACAGATTACTGGAGTTTGAATGTGATTTTATCCCTTTCCATTTGAGAGATATTGAATAAATTACTTCACCTTTCTAAGCCTCAGTTTTCTTATCCATAAACTGAGGTGAATTATATTTTCTGTCTTATGAGGTAAGAAATAAATGAAATAATACATGTACAGAATATTAAGTACTACAGTCACTAGTACACAGTAGGTGTTGATTATTGGAAGCAATTAGTGTTATGATTAATATCATCATTAATATCAAAACCATTCTCTTCCCCTACTTCTCTGTGACTGTGATATGATACCTTCAAAATACTGTAAAGCCTAGAGGAATATTAAAAGATCATATTTTCTTTATCAGTCTTGCTAAATGTGATGGTTCCATTATTGGTCACAATTTCCCTTGTCCTCTTTGCTTGTTGGAAATACCCACATCCACTAAAATACTGGTAGGTAGTTTCCAAGCCTGGCAGCAGGGCTAGGGCATGTACCTCAATAAGATCTAAGAGAATTCTGCTGGATATTTCTTGGAAATATATTCCTCCCTGATAGGGAGTGAAAGGTATGGAGACTCTCATCTGAACTCCCTTCCCAAGACCTAGATAAAATCATGCCTTGCAAAAACACTCCCTTAAAACTCCATCCCACTCCATCTGCTTTGAATTTCTGTGCTATTGATGGACATTTAACCCAATGACGTTTCTCTGACTGTGTGTGTTTGTGTGTGTGTATCTATCTTCCCTCTTGAACTATTCCATTCTGCAACAGCAAAAACTTTGAGTTATGAATATATATGTATCCATATATAAACACTAAAGTATGAACTATATACATATAGAATGGAAGTGGTATGTTTTGCTGCTACTATTACAAATTTTTCCAAATTAGTTATGGTGGCACAATTTGGTCAAGAATGGAATTTTACTTTAGTGCCAACAACAGCCATCAAAGGATGCAAAAATCCCTACCCTTTACTGAGGTTGTGGGGAGTCTTATAAATGCCCATTCTAAGGAATGTGAGGTATCAACAGGAGATGCACTGTGCCCTGGTAAGGCAGAATCATACTATGCAGACAAGACTATTTCAAGAGGAACAAACAACATGCAAGCCCAGGGCAGCAAGACAGTCTCACTAGATGCTAATGGTAGAGACTAGTCATGCTAACTCAGCTTCCATGAAGCTCCCTAGCTCAGGTGGTTCTTGCATATCTCACAGTTTCTGTTATAGAGAGGTGTTTGTGTTTGTGACCCCAAATTCATATATTGAAACCCCTAATGTGATAATATTTAGAGGTGGGTTGTTTGGAAAGTAATTATGTTAAGATGAGGCCATGAGGGTGAGGCCCCCACAGGGGATTAGTGCCCTTATAAAAAGAGGCACTAGAAAAATAAAAAAATAAAAAAGAGGCACCAGAAGGTGCTTTCTTTCTCTCTCCACCATGTGAGACACAGCAAGAAGACAGCTATCACAAGCCAAGAAAAGTGTCATCAACAGGAACTGAATCAACTGACACCTTGATCTTGGATTTACCAGCCACTAGAACTGTGAGAAATATATGTCTGTTGTTTAAGCTACTCTGTTTATGGTATATCATTATAGGAGCCCAAGCTAAAACAGAGTTCTCAATCCCATCCTCCGCTATCCATAGCCATGCTCTTTTATCCTTACTTCAGTCTTGGTGCCTTTTTAATCTCGTAAATATTCATCTGAAGCTTCTCCTCTCATATTTAAGCCCAGAGGTTGTTTGTTTAATATACAAGTATTTGAAGCTCTTGTTTATAGTTTATAGAGGGTGACTTATGTCTAAAAATTTAGTCTGGTGTATAAAAGAGGACTTCAAGAAATGTTAAAGGAAATGTAAGGAAGGAGTGAGGAACACTTAGAAATGTTATTTCACCCCACATATTTTACCTCCCATCACTCTGAGCACTTATTTATTGATGCATTTTGGAGGCACTCTTGAACTTTAATGGTGAGCATAAGAACAGATGCAAGCCCATAAAGAAATTAACAGCCTGACGGTTTGTTCCGTCCCATACTCTACATTGACTCTAGGAAGTTTGATTTGTTGATTAATGCAGTTTTAAGTGTACAATTTGTTTCTATCCAAGAGCCACTGAGAAAATTTTCAGAAACAAATGAACAAACAAAACATAAGATGACACAATGTCAAAAAATAAATAATGGGGACTTCCACTTTTGGTAATAGTAGATCCGACAATTTGTACCAATTCTGTCTCTGAGTAAAGACTTAAAGTTTGCAAACATTTGCCAGAATGTTTTGAAATGCTAACAAGACAGTAAGGAATTATCAGGCCAAAGTGCAACACCTGATGTTTGGGACCACTTTTCTTCTGAGTGGCTGAGGGTTGAGTAAAGCAAAATAAAGCCCAAAAAGTAGAAGAAAATAAAAAGCATAAATCAATAAAATAAAAAGGACAAAATAATATCAATAAGGCCAAATATGGTTCTTTGAAAAGACCAACCAATTTGATAAAGCTCCAGTGACACCAATGAAAAAATAATAATAAACAATTTTAGAAGTGTAGAGACATTTTTATTACAAACATAATAAAAAGGTGGGGGGACCTTGAAGATGGCGGAAGAGTAAGACATGGAGATCACTTTCCTCCCCACAGATACACCAGAAATACATCTACCCGTGGAACAACTCCTACAGAACACTTACTGAAGGCTGGCAGAAGACCTCAGACCTCCCAAAAGGCAAGAAACTGCCGACGTACCTGGGTAGGGCAAAAGAAAAAAGAAAAAACAGAGACAAAAGAATAGTGACGGCACCTGCACCGGTGGGAGGGAGCTGTGAAGTAGGAAAAGTTTCCACACACTAGGAAGCCCCTTCGCGGGCAGAGACTGCGGGAGGTGGAGGGGGGAGCTTCGGAGCCGCGGAGGAGTGCACAGCAACGGGTGCAGAGGGCAAAGCGGGGAGATGCCCATACAGAGGATCGGTGCCGACCGGCACTCACCAGCCCGAGAGGCTTGTTTGCTCACCCGCCGGGGCGGGCGGGGCTGCGAGCTGAGGCTCGGGGTTTCGGTTTCGGTCGGAGGGCAGGGGGAGGACTGGGGTTGGCGGCTTGAACGTAGCCTGAAGGGGTTAGTGCACCAAAGCTAGCCGGGAGAGAGTCCTGCCGAAGAGGCAAGAGACTTTTTCTTCCCTCTTTGTTTCCTGGTGCGCGAGGAGAGGGTTTAAGAGTGCTGCTTAAAGGAACTCCAGAGACGGGCGCGAGCCGCGGCTAAGATCGCGGACCCCAGAGATGGGTGCGAGCCACGGCTAAAAGCACGGATGGGAAATCTCTCCCAGCAGCCTCAGAAACAGCGGATTAAAGCTCCACAATCAACTTGATGTACCCTGCGTCTGTGGAATACATGAATAGACGAGTCATCCCAAATTGAGGAGGTGGGCTTCGAGAGCAAGATCTATGATTTTTTCCCCTTTTCCTCTTTTTGTGAATGTGTATGTGTATGCTTCTGTGTGAGATCTTGTCTGTATAGTTTTGCTTCCACCATTTGTCCAAGGGTTCTATCCGTCCATGTTTTTTTTAAAACTTTTTTTCTTAATAATTAATTTTAATAACTTTATTATACTTTACCTTCTTTCTTTCTTTCTTTCTTTCTTTCCCTCTATCTCTCTTTCTTTCTTTCTTTCTTTCTTTCTTTCTTTCCTTCCTTCCTTCCTTCCCTCCTTTAGACAACGAATCATCCCAAATTGAGGAGGTGGTCTCTGAGAGCAAGATTTATGATTTTTTTCCCCTTTACCTCTTTTTGTGAGGGTGTATGTGTATGCTTCTGTGTAAGATATTGTCTGTATAGCTTTGCTTCCAATATTTGTCCTGAGGTTCTATCCGTCCATTTTTTTTTTCTAAATAAGTATATTTAATTAAATAACTTTATTATACTTTATTTTATTTTACTCTATCTTCTTTCTTTCTGTCTTTTTTCCTTCTTTCCCTCCTTCCTTCCTTCCTCCCTCCCTCCTTTCTTTCCTTCTTGCCTTCTTTCCTTCTTTGCTTCTTTATTTCTTTCTTCCTTCTTTCCTTCCCTCCTTTCCTTGTTTCTTTCTTCATACTTCTACTAATTCTCTCTAATTTTTCTCCCTTTTGTTCTGAGCCGTGTGGATGAAAGGCTCTTGGTGCTCCAGCCAGAAGTCAGGGCTCTGCCTCTGAGGTGGGAGAGCCAGCTTCAGGACACTGGTCAACAAGAGACCTCCCAGCAACGCATAATATCAAACAGCGAAAATCTCCCAGAGACATCCATGTTAACACCAGCACCCAGCTTCACTCAATGACCAGCAAGCTACAGTGCTGGACAACCTATGCCAAACAATAGTAAGTCAGAAAGAAAAAGACAAATACCGTATGCTAACACATATATATGGAATTTATGAAGAAAAAAAAAATGTCATGAAGAACCTAGGGGTAAGACAGGAATAAAGACACAGACCTACTGGAGAACGGACTTGAGGATATGGGGAGGGGGAAGGGTGAGCTGTGACAGGGCGAAAGAGAGTCATGGACATGTACACACTAACAAACGTAAGGTAGATAGCTAGTGAGAAGCAGCCGCATGACACAGGGATATGGGCTCGGTGCTTTGTGACTGCCTGAAGGGTTGGAATAGGGAGGGTGGGAGGGAGGGAGACACAAGAGGGAAGAGATATGGGAACATATATATATGTATAACTGATTCACTTTCTTATAAAGCAGAAACTAACACACCATTGTAAAGCAATTATACCCCAATAAAGATGTTAAAAGAAATAAAATAAAATAAAAAGGTGCTTATGAGTTACTTTGTTAATAAAATTTAAAATTTGAATAACATGAAAAAATGTCTTAAATAGTACTATTTGACAAAGGTGGTGCAAAAAGAACAAAAAGTATGAATATTCATATAACTATTAAAGAAATTGAATCTGTAAATTTTAAATATCTCCATATAAAAAAATTAAAACAATTTGAGAAAGGTTATTAGGTTAAATTTCCATCAATAGCACATTAGTTCAAAGCAGATAAGTGTGGACTGGAGTTATGATGAAGTGTTTTCCAAGACAAGAGAATATCTAGATCTTAGAGCATAAGTAGGTTATAAACAGATGGAACAGGATATTAATAGCTCAAAACAAGATTAGCATTTTGACATTTACCCATGAACAATGACCTTTTATTCAGAAATAGTTTTGGCCTTTGGTTTACTATAGATATGACTCTGGCTGCTTCACAATCAGAAATATGGTTAACTCATGCATCTCAGTTTAGATCTCTTTGCCAGCAAAGTCTATTTACTAGCAAATTCTTCCAAACATTAAAGGAAAGAAAAATGTCAAAAATACACAAATTCTTCAGTAAAATAGAAAAAGAAGGAACATTTCCCAATTGTTTAAGAAAATCAACATAACTTTCGTAAGAGAACTTGATAAAAAAAAAAAAGAACAACCAATCTCATACAAGAATACAAATGTGAAACTCCTAAACTAAATATGAGCAAAATGAATTCTGTAATATAAAATAACCAAAACAAACAAGGTGGGTTTATTCCAGGAATGCAAGGTTAGTTAAGCATTTAAAAATTAATCTGTGTAATTCACCACATTAACAGAATAAATGAGAAAAAATTATACCATCATCATATTAGATGCAAGAAATATCTGATATAATTTAACATCCATTTGTGATTTAAAAAACAAACTATGGATAGAAGAGAACTTCTTTAATTTGATAAAGGGTATTTATACTAATTCTGTATCAAACATCATTGTGAATGGTAAAATAGTGAAAGCCTTCCCTTCGAGATCAAGATCCATGCAAGGATGACCACTATCATTTCCACTACCCAATATGGACTAGAGGTTCTAGCCAATATGCTAAGGCAAGAGAAAGAAATTCTATAAGTGTTAGAAAGTATAGTAAGTGCTATTGGTGCTTTGTCTATACCACCTCACTTTTAGCACTTCATTGAACACCAGGCAACTACCAGCCTCTTCATTCCTTCACTTTCTGACACTGTTGGGGTTATTTCATATGCTCACATGGCAGGCTAGAAGTAATTTGTCCCTGAGAGTATCTCAATACCAGATGCACAGAATTAAAAAAAAAAAAAAAAAAATCCAATGTGCTTACCCCTTGGATATGATAACTCTAATGTACACTTTCTACAGTTATTCATGAACTCCTCAGTGGGATTAACCTTTCAAGGTAAATTGCTTGATAGTAAACTTTCAATTAGCAGTCTTCTTTCACTTTTTTATTCTTGACAAATTTTCCTGGGATCAACTCTCAAATAAAAAACTTACCTTTGAATCCTTGTCTCAAGTCCTGCTTATAGGGATCTCTAAACTTCAATAGACAAGGTGAGTAATGACAGATAATGTTATATACCTTTAAAAGAGTGAAAAAGTATCTGCAAATTGGGAGAATATATTTGTAACACATGTATCTGAAGAAAGGTTTATATCCAGAATACAAAAAAATACTGCTACAAATCAATAAGAAAAATAGCATCAATAGAAAAATAAGCAAGAGACTTGAATAGGTTAAGCCTCTACCCCAATGGTCAAAGTGAATAAAAAGGTGTTCAACTTCCTCCATAATCAGAGAAGTATCAATTAAAACCACAGTGAAATTCAACTACACCCTCACCAGGGTGGCAAAACTTAAACATTAACAATGCTAGCATTCGCAAGGATTTGAAGCAAAGGAAATTTTATACTGCTGGTGGGAGGGTAAATTGGTACAACCACTTTGATATACTATTTGTCAGTAACCACCAAAGCTGAACATGTACATAACCCATTAGCTCACAGTTTTACTTTAGTTATATGCCCAAGAGAATTGTGAAAACATATATAAAAAGTCATCATATCCGCAGTATTCTTAATAGTCAAAAATGGAAAACAACTCAAATGTCCATCAGCATTCAAATGGATAAATAGGGCACAGCTTCCACTGCAGTGAAAATGAGCAAACTACAACTGTATTTAACAGCATAGGTGAATCTTACAAAATGATTTTGAATGAACGAATCCAGACATAAAATAACATAGAGTTCATTATTCCAATGATATGTAAAAACAAAACAAAACCACAATAACAAAAATCATGTGAAACTATAAAGAAAGGCAAGAAAGCAATGATCATAAATTCAGAATAGATGCTGGTCATGTTCTAGTTCTTGACCTGGATATCCATATATCAGTGCCACTCCAAGTATGATCTGTAAAGCAGCGCCAGTCCATGAAGAGTTTGTTATGAATTACGCTGTGAAATTTAATTCCAGCAAGCCTGGAATTGGCCGGAACTGTTTTGCTAACATACCTACAAGGCACTGACCACTGGTCAAGGCATGAAATGTACTGATTAATAGTAGTGCTTTGTAAACATGGATCTGAGGAATTTAAGGCAAGTTTGTCCTATTTTGTCAGCATTATTCATTGATAACATTGAGATTGATGATTTGTACCTGGTCTCAGTGTGGCACCTGGAGGGCTCTGCTATTGGGAATGATTGTATCGCAAGAATATGCCTACACAACAAGCAAGTATAAGAAGCACCAGCTAAAACTCCATTTTGGGTTCCCTGATCCAAAATAATCCATAATGATGGTCTAGTAGAGAAAGTGTGTCCAGTAAGGCTCTGCATTGGTAAGGTAACTGGAGCCTATATCTGGCCTCTCTGGATGCCTTGCTGGGAGACAGCCTTACTTTGATGCTGTAGTCATATTGTATCTTTGTATCCTTTTCTCTAACAAAATGTATATTTGCAAGCATTGTCATTTTGGGTCCTTTGAGTTTTTTCAGTAATTGAACTCTAATTGCCAACATTAGTGTTTGAATCCACATGAGATAAGTAGAGAAATTGAGAGCAAACCTTCAGAATCTTTATTTGACCAGGTAATTTTTATGGTGTTTGAAGGGGGTCAAAAGGGGCAAACTTCTAGTTATAAAATAAATAGTCATGGGGATGTCATGGTGGCTATAGTTAGTACTGGATTACATATTTGAAAATTGTTGACAGAGTAGATCCTAAAAGCACCAATCACACAAAAAAAGGAACTATGTATGGTGATAGATGTTAACTAGATTTATTGTAATGATCATTTCATAATATATATGTATATTGAATCCATATGTTGTACACCTGAAACTAACAAAATTTTATATGTAAATTATACCTCAATAAAAAAATTAAAAAGCAACAAAATCCCAAAACACTAAGCTCCTTCCTACTGAAGAATAACTAAATACAGTTGACCCTTGAAGAACATGGTTTTGAACTGCACAGATCCACATATATCTGGATTTTTTTCAATAAATGCATACTACAGTACTGCACTATCCAGGTTGGTTGAATTCATGGTTGTAGAACCTCAGCTGTAGAGGACAGACTATAAGGACTGTAAAGTTATACTGGGATTTTTGACTGTGCGGGCAGTAGTGCCCCTAACCCCACAAATTGTTCAAGGGTCAACTGTAAATAAAATTTTATGATGGATG
>NW_020175440.1:64878-74594 GCF_003031525.2 Neophocaena asiaeorientalis asiaeorientalis | reverse complement strand
TTTTTTTTTTTTTTTTTTTTTTTTTTTTTACTTTTCTAATAGTTCACCTTTACTGGTTTTGCAAAAGTATATCTATATCTATATATTTTAACATCTTTATTGGAGTATAATTGCTTTACAATGGTGTGTTAGTTTCTGCTTTATAACAAAATGAATCAACTATACATATACATATACCTCCATATTTCTTCCCTGTTGCGTCTCCCTCCCACCCTCCCTATCCCACCCCTCTAGGTGGTCACAAAGCACTGAGCTGATCTCCCTGTGCTATGCGGCTACTTCCCACTAGCTATCTATTTTACATTTGGTAGTATATATAAGTATATATATATATAAGTATATATATATAAGTATATATGCCACTCTCTCACTTCGTTCAATGTTTCTTTTTATGGCTGAGTAATATTTCACTGTATATATGTGCCACATCTTCTTTATCCACTCATCTGTTGATGGACACTTAGGTTGCTTCCATGTCCTGGCTATTATAGAGCTGCAATGAGCATTGTGGTACATGACTTTTTTTGAATTATGATATTTTCAGGGTATATGCCCAGTAGTGGGATTGCTAGGTCATATGGTAGTTCTATTTTTAGTTTTTAAGGAACCTCCATACCGTTCTCCATAATGACTCTATCAATTTACATTCCTACTAACAGTGCTAGAGGGTTCTCTTTTCTCCACACCCTCTCCAGCATTTATTGTTTGTAGATTTTTTGATGATGGCCATTCTGACTGGTGTGAGGTGATACCTCAGTGTAGTTTTGATTTGCATTTCTCTGATGATTAGTGAGGTTGAGCATCCTTTCATGTGTTTGTTGGCAATCTGTATATCTTCTTTGGAGAAATGTCTATTTATGTATTCTGACTATTTTTGGATTGCGTTGTTTGTTTTTTTGATATTGAGCTGCTTGTAAATTTTGGAGATTAATCCTTTGTCAGTTGCTTCATTTGCAAATATTTTCTCCCATTGTGAGGGTTGTCTTTTGATCTTGTTTATGGTTTCCTTTGCTGTGCAAAAGCTTTTAAATTTCATTAGGTCCCATTTGTTTATTTTTGTTTTTATTTCCATTTCTCTAGGACGTGGATCAAAAAGGATCTTGCTGTGATTTATGTCATAGGGTGTTCTGCCTATAATTTTTTTATAATTTTTTTTTTTTTAAGAAGATGTTGGGGGTAGGAGTTTATTAATTAATTTATTTATTTTAGCTGTGTTGGGTCTTCGTTTCTGTGTGAGGGCTTTCTCTAGTTGTGGCAGGCAGGGGCCACTGTTCATTGTGGTGCATGGGCCTCTCACTATCGTGGCCTCTCTCATTGCGGAGCACAGGCTCCAGATGCACAGGCTCAGTAGTTGTGGCTCATGGGCCTAGCTGCTCCATGGCACGTGGGATCCTCCCAGACCAGGGTTCAAATCTGTGTCCCCTGCATTAGCAGGCAGATTCTCAACCACTCCGCCACCAGGGAAGCCCCCTGCCTATGTTTTCTTCTGAGAATTTTATAGTGTCTGTCCTTACATTTAGGTCTTTAATCCATTTTGAGTTTATTTTTGTGGATGGTGTTAGGGAGTAGTCTTATTTCATTCTTTTACATGTAGCTGTCCAGTTTTCCCAGTACTAATTATTTAAGAGGCTGTCTTTTCTCCATTGTATATTCTTGCCTCCTTTATCAAAAATAAGGTGACCGTATGTGCGTGGGTTTATCTCTGGCCTTTCTATCCTGTTCCATTTATCTATATTTCCGTTTTTGTGCCCATACCATACTGGGTTTGTTGTTGTTGTTGTTGTTTTTGGGGTATGCAGGCCTCTCACTGCTGTGGCCTCTCCTGTTGCGAAGCACAGGCTCAGTAGCCATGGTCCATGGGTCCAGCCGCTCCACGGCATGTGGGATCCTCCCGGACTGGGGCACGAACCTGTATCCCCTGCATTGGCAGGTGGACCCTCAACCACTGCACCACCAGGGAAGCCCCCATACTGTCTTGATTACTGTAGCTTTGTAGTGTAGTTTGAAGTCTGGGAGACTGATTCCTCCAGCTCCGTTTCTCTTTCTCAAGATTGCTTTGGCTACTTGGGGTCTTTTGTGTTTCCATACAAATTGTGAATTTTTTTAATCTAGTTCTGTGAAAAATGCCATTGGTATTTTGATAGGGATTGCATTGAATCTGTAGATTGCTTTAGGTAGTATAGTCATTTTCACAATGTTGATTCTTCCAATCCAAGAACATGGTATATCTCTCCATCTGTTTGTACCATCTTTCTTTCTTTCATATTTCATATGAAATATTTCATATTTCTTTCATCAGTGTCTTATAGTTTTCTGCATACAGGTCTTTTGTCTCCTTAGGTAGGCTTATTCCTAAGTCTTTTATTCATTTTGTTGCAATGGTAAATGGGTGTGTTTCCTTAATTTGTCTTTCAGATTTTTCATCATTAGTGTATAGGAATACAAGAGATTTCTGTGCATTAATTTTGTATCCTGCAACTTTACCAAATTCATTGATTAGCTCTAGTAGTTTTCTGTTAGCAACTTTAGGATTCTGTTTGTATAGTATCATGTCACCTACAAACAGTGACAGATTTACTTCTTTTCTAATTTGGATTCCTTTAATTTCTTTTTCATCTCTGATTGCTGTGGCTAAAACTTCCAAAACTATGATGAATAATAGTGTTGACAGTGGACAACCTTGTCTTGTTCCTGATCTTAGAGGAAATGGTTTCAGTTTTTCACCATTGAGAATGATGTTGGCTGTGGGTTTGTCATATATGGCCTTTATTATGTTGAGGTACAAAAGTATATTTTTTAATAAATCTGTATTTTTCCTATTCCTTCTTAGTATTTTACTTTAATTGCAATTTTTAAACTGATGAATTAGGATAAAAATAGTCTACCACAGATAGTTTGAGAAGCACTGTTTTACATGAATGTTCAAATTGTGGTAAATCATTATGCAGTACATCTTTCTTCTGCACACTTTTAAGTGTGTTATACTGTACAACAAAAACTTTTTTTAAATAAAACGTAAACAATTCCATGCAACTTTTTTTTGCCACTTTCTATGCATCTCTTTCCAAATTCCCACAACATTTGTTTGCTCTGTCCTCTGTGTTCCCTGGTGTTCCAGCACAGCTTCTACCATCCTGGCTCATAATTACTTGCTAATCTGGATGTTACTACAATAGACTCTGAGCTCCCAGTGTCAAGACTAGGTTTCAGTGCCTAGTGCCTGATACATAGTATGTCCTCAGTAAACATTTGTTAAATAACCAAGTGATTTGGGGCCAGTATTTGTTATAAACACTCTAGCATCTACATGACAGCCCCACATTTTTTTTTCATTACACCTGTCTATACTTGTCAGCAAATTTACTGAGCATCTGGTATCTAGCATGTGCAGAGATGTAATGCAATGTCATGATGAGCATTTGGTTAGGCTTCAGAAAGTATATTTATACCCAGTTATAAATATATAACTTGCTTCATGGTTTTCTACAGCCAAAATAACCTCAACTAGAGTTTGGACATTACATGGGTCCCCTACCAAAAATGGGAAATAGGAAAGTAGCACAGATGTCAAATGGTGGTGTGGTACAAGTTAGGGTTCTAGAAGGTATAGCAAATACAAAAGGACGTGACATTGAGTTATACCAAACTTGTCTTTTTTTTTTTTTTAATTCAACCAGAAAGTTCCCCAAATTATAATCCTCATCAGTTCACTCAGTCCCATGTAATTAATTTTTTTTTTATCTTGATCTTTTGTTAGCATTTTTATGAATTCATCAGTTTTCCATTAGAGTTCTGAAAATGCTTATTCATTAAGTTCAGCAGTATGGTCAGTCCAGAAACCTGTAATTGTCAGAGTCTTTTCCATGAATTCCTTGAAGATGAAACCCTTTTATAGGAAGGAACACTTTTGCAAAAGCATCAGAGTATATTCAGAACTGTCTGTAAATGACAAAAGACTTAAAAATGACCACGGTTAAAGATTTGATGAAAGTTGATAATAATGCAATTGACAAGGAAATTTAGTTATTTCTGAGAAATATATTTTAAATTAATAACTAGAATTATGACTTAAAACATTATACAGAATATATAAGATTTCTAGAAATTACATGTAATGTCTGAAGCATTTATATGAACGTATTTCCATACAAATAACCCAAAGAAAGTTTAGTTGTATTTGTTTGTTTGTTTGTTTTATACTACAGGTTTTTATTAGTCATCAAATTTATACACATGAGTGTATACATGTCAATCCCAATCACGCAATTCAGCACACCACCATCCCAACCCCACCGCGATTTTCCCCCCTTGGTGTCCATACGTTTATTCTCTACATCTGTGTCTCAACTTCTGCCCTGCAAGCAGGTTCATCTGTACCATTATTCTAGGTTCCACATACATGCGTTAATATATTTATTTTTCTCTTTCTGACTTACTTCACTCTGTATGACAGTCTCTAGATCCATCCACGTCTCAACAAATGATTCAAATTCATTCTTTTTTAGAGCTGAGTAATATTCCATTTTATATATGTACCACAGCTTCTTTATCCATTCGTCTGTCGATGGACATTTAGGTTGCTTCCATGACCTGGCTATTGTAAATAGTGCTGCAATGAACGTTGGGTGCATGTGTCTTTATGAATTATGGTTTTCTCTGGGTTTATGCCCAGTAGTGGGATTGCTAGATCACATGGTAATTCTATTTTTAGTTTTTTAGGAACCTCTATACTGTTCTCCATAGTGGTTGTATCAATTTACATTCCCACCAACAGTGCAAGAGGGTTCTCTTTTCTCCACACCCTCTCCAGCCTTTGTTGTTTGAAGATTTTCTGATGATGCCCATCCTAACTGGTGTAAGGTGATACCTCATTGTAGTTTTGATTTTCATTTCTCTAATAATTAGTGATGTTGAGCAGCTTTTCATGTGCTTCTTGGTCATCTGTATGTCTTCCTTGGAGAAATGTCTATTTAGGTCTTCTGCACATTTTTAGATTGGATTCTTTGTTTCCTTAATATTGAGCTGCATGAGCTGTTTATATGTTTTGGAGATTAATCCTTTGTCCATTGATTCATTGGTAAATATTTTCTTCCATTGTGAGGGTTGTCTTTTCGTCTTGTTTATGGTTTCCTTTGCTGTGCAAAAGCTTGGAAGTTTCATTAGGTCCCATTTGTTTATTTTTGTTTTTATCTCCATTACTCTAGGAGGTGGGTCAAAAAAGATATTGCTGTGATTTATGTCAGAGAACATTCTTCCTATGTTTTCCTCTAAGAATTTTTTAATGTCCACTCTTACATTTAGTTCTCAAATCCATTTTGAGTTTATTTTTGTGTATGGTGTTAGGGAGTGTTCTAATTTCATTCTTTTACATGTAGCTGTCCAGTTTTCCCAGTACCACTTATTGAAGAGACTCTCTTTTCTCCATTGCATAACCTTGTCTCCTTTGTCATAGATTAGATGATCATAGGTGCATGGGTTTACCTCTTGGCTTTCTATCTTGTTCCATTGATCTACGTTTCTGTTTTTGGGCCAGTATCATATTGTTTTGATTACTGTAGCTTGGTAGTAGAGTCTGAAGTCATGGAATCTGATTCCTCCAGCTGTGTTTTTTTTTCCCTCAAGACTGTTTTGCCTATTTGGGGTCTTTTGTGTCTCCATTCAAATTTTAAGATGATTTGTTCTAGTTCTCTAATAAATGCCATTGGTAATTTGTTAAGGATTGCATTGAATCTGTAGACTGCTTTGGGTAGTATAGTCATTTTCACAATATTGATTCTTCCAATCCAATAACATGGTATATCTCTCCATTTGTTGGAATCATCTTTAATTTCTTTCATCAGTGTCTTAGTTTTCTGCATACAGTTTTTTTGTCTCCCTAGGTAGGTTTCTTTTTAGGTATTTTATTCTTTTTGTTGGAATGGTAAATGGGAGTGTTTCCATAATTTCTCTTTCAGATTTTTCATTATTAGTGTATAGGAATGCAAGAGATTTATTTGCATTATTCCTCCAGCTGTGTTTTTTTTTCCCTCAAGACTGTTTTGCCTATTTGGGGTCTTTTGTGTCTCCATACAAATTTTAAGATGATTTGTTCTAGTTCTCTAATAAATGCCATTGGTAATTTGTTAAGGATTGCATTGAATCTGTAGACTGCTTTGGGTAGTATAGTCATTTTCACAATATTGATTCTTCCAATCCAATAACATGGTATATCTCTCCATTTGTTGGAATCATCTTTAATTTCTTTCATCAGTGTCTTAGTTTTCTGCATACAGTTTTTTTGTCTCCCTAGGTAGGTTTCTTTTTAGGTATTTTATTCTTTTTGTTGGAATGGTAAATGGGAGTGTTTCCATAATTTCTCTTTCAGATTTTTCATTATTAGTGTATAGGAATGCAAGAGATTTATTTGCATTAATTTTGTATCCTGCAACTTTACCAAATTCATTGATTATCTCCAGTAATTTTCTGGTGGCATTTTTAGGATCCTCTATGTATAGTATCATGTCATCTACAAACAGTGACAGTTTTACTTCTTCTTTTCAGATTTGGATTCCTTTTATTTCTTTTTCTTCTCTGATTGCCATGGCTAGGACTTCCAAAACTATGTTGAATAATAGTGGCGAGAGTGGACATCCTTGTCTCATTCCTGATCTTAGAGGAAATGCTTCCAGCTTTTCATCATTGAGAATGATGTTTGCTGTGGGTTTGTCATATATGACCTTTATTATGTTGAGGTAGGTTCCCTCCATGCACACTTTCTGGAGAGTTTTTATCGTAAATTGCTGTTGAATTTTGTCAAAAGCTTTTTCTGCATCTATTGAGATGATCATATGGTTTTTATTCTTCAATTTGTAAATATGGTGTACCACATTGATTGATTTGTGTATACTGAAGAATACTTGCATCTCTGGGATAAATCCCACTTGATCATGGTGTATGATCATTTTAATATGTTCTTGGATGCTGTTTGCTAATGTTTTGTTGAGGATTTTTGCATCTATATTCATCAGTGGTATTAGTCTGTAATTTTCTTTTTTTTGTAGTATCTTTGGTTTTGGTATCAGGGTGATGGTGACCTCATAGAATGGGTTTGGGAGTATTCATTCTGCTGCAATTTTTTGGAAGAGTTTGAGAAGGATGGGTGTTAGCTCTTCTCTAAATGTTTGATAGAATTCACCTGTGAAGCCATCTGGTCCTGGACTTTTGTTTGTTGGAAGATTCTTAATCACAATTTCAATTTCATTACTTGTGGTTGGTCTCTTCCTATTTTCTGTTTCTTCCTGGTTCAGTTTTGGAAGGTTATACCTTTCTAAGAATTTGTCCATTTTTTCCAGGGTGTCCATTTTATTGGCATAGAGTTGCTTGTAGTAGTCTCTTAGGATGCTTTGTATTTCTGCAGTGTCTGTTTTAACTTCTCCTCTTTCATTTCTAATTTTATTGATTTGAGTCCTCTCCTTCTTTTTCTTGATGTGTCTGGCTAATGGTTTATCCATTTTGTTTTTCTTCTCAAAGAACCAGCTTTTAGTTTTATTGATCTTTGCTATTGTTTTCTTTGTTTCTATTTCATTTATTTCTGCTCTGATCTTCAGGATTTCTTTCCGTCTGCCATTTGGGTTTTGTTTGTTCTTCTTTCTCTAGTTCCTTGAGGTGTAAGGTTAGATAGTTTATTTGAGATTTTCCTTTTTTCTTGAGGTAGGTTTCTATAGCTATAAACTTCCCTCTTAGAACTGCTTTTGCTGCATCTCATAGGTTTTGGATCATTGTGTTTTCATTGTCATTTGTCTCTAGGTATTTTTTGATTTCTTCAGTGATCTCTTGGTAATTTAGTAATGTATTGTTTAGCCTCCATTTTTTTTGTTTGTTTTGTTTTCTTTACGTTTGTTTCCTTATAATTCATTTCTAATCTCATAGTGTTGTGGTCAGAAAAGATGCTTGATATGATTTCAATTTTATTAAATTTACTGTGGCTTGATTTGTGACCCAAAAGTGATCTATCCTGGAGAGTATTCCATGTGCACTGGAGAAGAAAGTGTAATCTGCTGTTGTTGGATGGAATGTCCTATAAATATCAATTAAATCTATCTGGTCTATTGTGTCATTTAAAGCTTCTGTTTCCTTATTTTTGGATGATCTGTCCATTGGTGTAAGTGAGGTGTTAAAGTCCCCAACTATTATTTTGTTACTGTTGATTTCCTATTTTATAGCTGTTAACAGTTGCCTTATGTATTGTGGTGCTCCTATGTTGGGTGCATATATATTTATAATTGTTATATCTACTTCTTGGATTGATCCCTTGGTCATTATGTAGTGTCCTTCCCTGTCTCTTGTAGCATTCTTTATTTTAAAGTTTATTTTATCTGATATGAGTATTGCTACTCCAGCTTTCTTTTGATTTCCATTTGCATGGAATATCTTTTCCCATCTCCTCACTTTCAGTCTGTATGTGTCCCTAGTTCAGAATTGGGTCTCTTGTAGACAGCATATAGATGGGTCCTGTTTTTGGATCCATTCACCAAGCCTGTGTCTTTTGGTTGGAGCTTTTAATCCATTCACGTTTAAGATATTTATCGATATATATATATGTTCCTATGGCCATTTTCTTAATTGTTTTGGGTTTGTTTTTGTAGATCCTTTTCTTCTCTTATGTTTCCCACTTAGATAATTTCCTTTAGCATTTTTTGTAGAGCTGGTTTGGTGGTGCTTAATTCTCTTAGCTTTTGCTTGTCTGTAAAGCTTTTGATTTCTCCATCAAAAATGAATGAGATCCTTGCCGGGTAGAGTAATCTTGGTTATAGGTTCTTCCTTTTCATCACTTTAAGTATATCATGACACTCCCTTCTGGCTTGTATAATTTCTGCTGAGAAATCAGCTGTTAGCCTTATGGGAGTTCCCTTGTATCTTATTGGTCATTTTTTCCTTGCTGCTTTCAATTATTTTTCTTTGTCTTTAATTTTTGCCAATTTGATTACTATGTGTCTTGCCGTGTTTCTCCTTGGGTTTATCCTGTATGGGACTCACTGTGCTTCCTGGACTTGGGTGGCTATTTCCTTTCCCATGTTAGGGAATTTTTCTACTATAATCTCTTCAAATATTTTCTCAGGCCCTTTCTCTCTTCTCCTTCTGGTACCCCTATAATGTGAATGTTCTTGCATTTAATGTTGTCCCAGAGGTCTCTTAGGCTGTCTTCATTTCTTTTCATTCATTTTTCCTTTGTTCTGTTCCACAGCAATGAATTCCACCATTCTGTCTTCCAGGTCACTTATCCGTTCTTCTGCCTCAGTTATTCTGCTATTGATTCCTTCTAGTGTAGTTTTCATTTCAGTTATTTTATTGTTCATCTCTGTTTGTTTGTTCTTTAATTCTTCTAGGTCTTTGTTAAACATTTCTTGCATCTTCTTGATCTTTGCCTTTATTCTTTTTGTGAGGTCCTGGATCATGTTCACTATCATTATTCTGAATTCTTTTTCTGGAAGGTTGCCTATGTCCACTTTATTTAGTTGTTTTTCTGGGGTTTTATCTTGTTCCTTCATCTAGTATATAGCCCTCTGCCTTTTCATCTTGTCTATCTTTCTGTGAATGTGGTTTTTGTTCCACAGGCTGCAGGATTGTAGTTGTTCTTGCTTCTGCTGTCTGCCCTCTGGTGAATGAGGCTATCTAAGAGGCTTGATGGGAGGGACTGGTGGTGGGTAGAGCTGACTGTTGCTCTGGTGGGAAGAGTT
>NW_020175440.1:48675-63522 GCF_003031525.2 Neophocaena asiaeorientalis asiaeorientalis | reverse complement strand
TGCTTTGGGTAGTATAGTCATTTTCACAATATTGATTCTTCCAATCCAATAACATGGTATATCTCTCCATTTGTTGGAATCATCTTTAATTTCTTTCATCAGTGTCTTAGTTTTCTGCATACAGTTTTTTTGTCTCCCTAGGTAGGTTTCTTTTTAGGTATTTTATTCTTTTTGTTGGAATGGTAAATGGGAGTGTTTCCATAATTTCTCTTTCAGATTTTTCATTATTAGTGTATAGGAATGCAAGAGATTTATTTGCATTAATTTTGTATCCTGCAACTTTACCAAATTCATTGATTATCTCCAGTAATTTTCTGGTGGCATTTTTAGGATCCTCTATGTATAGTATCATGTCATCTACAAACAGTGACAGTTTTACTTCTTCTTTTCAGATTTGGATTCCTTTTATTTCTTTTTCTTCTCTGATTGCCATGGCTAGGACTTCCAAAACTATGTTGAATAATAGTGGCGAGAGTGGACATCCTTGTCTCATTCCTGATCTTAGAGGAAATGCTTCCAGCTTTTCATCATTGAGAATGATGTTTGCTGTGGGTTTGTCATATATGACCTTTATTATGTTGAGGTAGGTTCCCTCCATGCACACTTTCTGGAGAGTTTTTATCGTAAATTGCTGTTGAATTTTGTCAAAAGCTTTTTCTGCATCTATTGAGATGATCATATGGTTTTTATTCTTCAATTTGTAAATATGGTGTACCACATTGATTGATTTGTGTATACTGAAGAATACTTGCATCTCTGGGATAAATCCCACTTGATCATGGTGTATGATCATTTTAATATGTTCTTGGATGCTGTTTGCTAATGTTTTGTTGAGGATTTTTGCATCTATATTCATCAGTGGTATTAGTCTGTAATTTTCTTTTTTTTGTAGTATCTTTGGTTTTGGTATCAGGGTGATGGTGACCTCATAGAATGGGTTTGGGAGTATTCATTCTGCTGCAATTTTTTGGAAGAGTTTGAGAAGGATGGGTGTTAGCTCTTCTCTAAATGTTTGATAGAATTCACCTGTGAAGCCATCTGGTCCTGGACTTTTGTTTGTTGGAAGATTCTTAATCACAATTTCAATTTCATTACTTGTGGTTGGTCTCTTCCTATTTTCTGTTTCTTCCTGGTTCAGTTTTGGAAGGTTATACCTTTCTAAGAATTTGTCCATTTTTTCCAGGGTGTCCATTTTATTGGCATAGAGTTGCTTGTAGTAGTCTCTTAGGATGCTTTGTATTTCTGCAGTGTCTGTTTTAACTTCTCCTCTTTCATTTCTAATTTTATTGATTTGAGTCCTCTCCTTCTTTTTCTTGATGTGTCTGGCTAATGGTTTATCCATTTTGTTTTTCTTCTCAAAGAACCAGCTTTTAGTTTTATTGATCTTTGCTATTGTTTTCTTTGTTTCTATTTCATTTATTTCTGCTCTGATCTTCAGGATTTCTTTCCGTCTGCCATTTGGGTTTTGTTTGTTCTTCTTTCTCTAGTTCCTTGAGGTGTAAGGTTAGATAGTTTATTTGAGATTTTCCTTTTTTCTTGAGGTAGGTTTCTATAGCTATAAACTTCCCTCTTAGAACTGCTTTTGCTGCATCTCATAGGTTTTGGATCATTGTGTTTTCATTGTCATTTGTCTCTAGGTATTTTTTGATTTCTTCAGTGATCTCTTGGTAATTTAGTAATGTATTGTTTAGCCTCCATTTTTTTTGTTTGTTTTGTTTTCTTTACGTTTGTTTCCTTATAATTCATTTCTAATCTCATAGTGTTGTGGTCAGAAAAGATGCTTGATATGATTTCAATTTTATTAAATTTACTGTGGCTTGATTTGTGACCCAAAAGTGATCTATCCTGGAGAGTATTCCATGTGCACTGGAGAAGAAAGTGTAATCTGCTGTTGTTGGATGGAATGTCCTATAAATATCAATTAAATCTATCTGGTCTATTGTGTCATTTAAAGCTTCTGTTTCCTTATTTTTGGATGATCTGTCCATTGGTGTAAGTGAGGTGTTAAAGTCCCCAACTATTATTTTGTTACTGTTGATTTCCTATTTTATAGCTGTTAACAGTTGCCTTATGTATTGTGGTGCTCCTATGTTGGGTGCATATATATTTATAATTGTTATATCTACTTCTTGGATTGATCCCTTGGTCATTATGTAGTGTCCTTCCCTGTCTCTTGTAGCATTCTTTATTTTAAAGTTTATTTTATCTGATATGAGTATTGCTACTCCAGCTTTTTCATTTTAAAGTCTATTTTGTCTGATATGAGAATTGCTACTCCAGCTTTCTTTTGATTTCCATTTGCATGGAATATCTTTTCCCATCTCCTCACTTTCAGTCTGTATGTGTCCCTAGTTCAGAATTGGGTCTCTTGTAGACAGCATATAGATGGGTCCTGTTTTTGGATCCATTCACCAAGCCTGTGTCTTTTGGTTGGAGCTTTTAATCCATTCACGTTTAAGATATTTATCGATATATATATATGTTCCTATGGCCATTTTCTTAATTGTTTTGGGTTTGTTTTTGTAGATCCTTTTCTTCTCTTATGTTTCCCACTTAGATAATTTCCTTTAGCATTTTTTGTAGAGCTGGTTTGGTGGTGCTTAATTCTCTTAGCTTTTGCTTGTCTGTAAAGCTTTTGATTTCTCCATCAAAAATGAATGAGATCCTTGCCGGGTAGAGTAATCTTGGTTATAGGTTCTTCCTTTTCATCACTTTAAGTATATCATGACACTCCCTTCTGGCTTGTATAATTTCTGCTGAGAAATCAGCTGTTAGCCTTATGGGAGTTCCCTTGTATCTTATTGGTCATTTTTTCCTTGCTGCTTTCAATTATTTTTCTTTGTCTTTAATTTTTGCCAATTTGATTACTATGTGTCTTGCCGTGTTTCTCCTTGGGTTTATCCTGTATGGGACTCACTGTGCTTCCTGGACTTGGGTGGCTATTTCCTTTCCCATGTTAGGGAATTTTTCTACTATAATCTCTTCAAATATTTTCTCAGGCCCTTTCTCTCTTCTCCTTCTGGTACCCCTATAATGTGAATGTTCTTGCATTTAATGTTGTCCCAGAGGTCTCTTAGGCTGTCTTCATTTCTTTTCATTCATTTTTCCTTTGTTCTGTTCCACAGCAATGAATTCCACCATTCTGTCTTCCAGGTCACTTATCCGTTCTTCTGCCTCAGTTATTCTGCTATTGATTCCTTCTAGTGTAGTTTTCATTTCAGTTATTTTATTGTTCATCTCTGTTTGTTTGTTCTTTAATTCTTCTAGGTCTTTGTTAAACATTTCTTGCATCTTCTTGATCTTTGCCTTTATTCTTTTTGTGAGGTCCTGGATCATGTTCACTATCATTATTCTGAATTCTTTTTCTGGAAGGTTGCCTATGTCCACTTTATTTAGTTGTTTTTCTGGGGTTTTATCTTGTTCCTTCATCTAGTATATAGCCCTCTGCCTTTTCATCTTGTCTATCTTTCTGTGAATGTGGTTTTTGTTCCACAGGCTGCAGGATTGTAGTTGTTCTTGCTTCTGCTGTCTGCCCTCTGGTGAATGAGGCTATCTAAGAGGCTTGATGGGAGGGACTGGTGGTGGGTAGAGCTGACTGTTGCTCTGGTGGGAAGAGTTCAGTAAAACTTTAATCCATTTGATTGTTGGTGGGTGGGGTTTGGTTCCCACTCAGTTGATAGTTTGCTCTGAGACAATCCAACACTGAAGCCTACCTGGGCTCTTTGGTGGGCTTAATGACAGACTCTAGGAGGGCTCACGCCAAAGAGTACTTCCCAGAACTTCTGTTGCCAGTATTGTTGCCCCCACAGTGAGCCACAGCCACCCCCCACCTCTGCAGGTGACCCTCCAACACTAGCAGGTAGGTCTGGTCCAGTCTCCCCCGGGGTCACTCCTCCTTCCCCTGGGTCCTGATGCACACACTACTTTGTGTGTGCCCTCCAATAGTGGAGTCTCTGCTTCCCAAGTCCTGTCGAAGTCCTGCAGTCAATTCCCACTAGGCTTCAAAGTCTGATTCTCTAGGAATTCTTCCTCCCGTTGCCAGACCGCCAGGTTGGGAAGTGTGATGTGAGGCTCAGAACCTTCACTCCAGTGGGTGGACTTCTGTGGTATAAGTGTTCCCCAGTCTGTGAGTCACCTACCCACCAGTTATGGGATTTGACTTTACTGTGATTGTGCCCCTCCTACCATCTCATTGTGGCTTCTCCTTTGTCTTTGGATGTGGGGTATTTTTTTTGGTGAGTTCCAGTGTCTTCCTGTTGATGATTGTCCAGCAGCTAGTTGTGATTCTGGTGTTCTCACAAGAGGGAGTGAGAGCATGTCCTTCTACTCCACCATCTTGGTTCCTCCTCCCCAACCTGTCTTTATCAGGACCTTTAACATGCAGGCCCTGTGCCAGATAATGGGAATATGATGATATTGAGGTAAATAGTCTGATTGACCCAGACCTCTGAGGAAGCTCTCCTCTCTCTCACCAAAATCTCCTAAAAGCCTTTTGTTCAAACAATACAAAATCATAGAGTTTGGCTATAATTCTCCATTTATACATGAAATCTCTAGCTTTTCTAATTTGTCAGCATGCATTATTTTGCTCCAAAAACAAACAAAAAAACCCTATAAAGTTGAAAAATCTTTCAGTTTAGGCTGCTTACACTGCCATCTCACATTCTGAGCCCTCTGTATCCTCCAGAGGCCTCCTTCTTATGCATGCTGGGTATTGGGGCATTATCAACAGTGCTGTATTAGTGTTAAATGTGATGCAGACCAGCTTCCTGATGGATTGAAGCTAAGAGAGGAAATACCAAAAGTCTGAAGCTCACTGCATAAATCAGAAACTACTTCATGTTGTGACCATGATAAATAGTTCTGAAAATATCTACCAGGAAAAGTTTAGAAGAGTCTTGGGGCACTGTATTATACCTGAATGAAAAAAGCAGCCTTGCTCAAAATGAACTTTTTTCCAGGCCAGTATGCTTGTTGTTTTCTGTTTATAAATGAAGTATAGCAAAAACTCTATAAGGTATTTAAGAGATCTTGCAGTTCAAATCCAGCATGCATTTTGCTAAGGGGTGGCCACCATATTAGGCAGACAGGGTTATTTTTCATAGAGCTAATAGATAAAGGTCCTGAGTGTTTGTCAATCTCTTGTATTCATGAACTATACCAATTTCCTTTTATCTTTTCATTTTGACAGATATCCCTTTTCTGTCAGATTCCAATAATAGCCTATTAAATATTATTACTCAGTATTGTTCAATATCTGGGAAGTTAAATATTTTATTCTTTGAGGTTGTTATTTGGGCTGCCATACAAGACCCCTGGAATGAGTTCTGAAGACCAAAAATTATGGTGGCAATTGGGTTAACTAAAATGACAGAATAGTTGGATTTCACTATCACAAAATCATAGGTCTGTTTCTGCAATGATGTTATTTTGAACTCATTTCATACTTTGGTTACAAATTGATCTCTTTTTTAGACAAGCTGAATTCATTTTGTTCTTCAAACTACTGATTTTGAGTTCATAGATGAACCTTGCTGGTTAGGATAGTTTTGTGAATAACAGTCTCCAAAGAACAAAATGGTCACTTCAGTTACAACAATCCTCAGGAAGAGTGTGTTGTGTTAGGAACACACACGTCCTGGACTGGAAATGTTCCCTTACCAAACTTAAGGAGTATCTTTAACTCCCTCATTTGTTAATAATAGCATAATAGTAATAGAAACAACCAACACAGGCCTTCAGACAATGAAGCTATGTTCTTAATTACCATGCAGTACTGATTAAGCTTCCTGGTTCCTAAAAGAGGAACAACGCTATTTTGAATCCATTTAAAATAAGGTTAGTAACTAATTAGAAACTCTATCTACTCTATAGTAGTAAAGTAACATCACTAAAAGGTCCAGCTCTGGAGTCAATGTGACCATGGGCAAGCTACTTCAACTTACTCACCCTCAGTTTTCTTTTCTGGATAATAGAGATGCAAATAGTACCTTTCTTATTTCATTTTATGTGTAAAATAATGTAAATAAAATTATTCCAGTACTTTGTATAATGTTAGAGCTCAGAAAATGGGAAATTACATTAACACTATTATTATTATTATAACTGGTATATGCTACAGCATGTAGAAAAAAAGGTAAAAGCATTACACAGAATGGTCAAGGTGAATATTCAACAGTGGCATGATTGAAGACTATCACTCATTCCCTCCTGAAGACATTGAGAAGACATTAAGAAGAATGTGTCATTCTACAGTTGGGAAAACACCAAAGCAAAACCCAGAAGAAGCTAAGTAGCCTGGAGGTAGATGCCAAGAGGGAAAAGTCTCCTGCCTATTAGATCTTAATTACATTGGAGCCAAAGGAGGTGATTTAAAAATCACACTGAGAAACATTTAATAAAATGAAACTTTACACAAGCAGTATATAAGTTGCTTAAATAATTCAGAGCCTTTTAATGTTTAGCTGTAACTTTGTTGGGGGTGGGGGTAGTAGAGAATCAAGACAAGGAAATGCCCAAATCTGTGAGGATCACATTGAATCCAAGATGCCCTATTATAGAGGGGAAGATGTATCAACTGGCTGAATTACAAGGCACAAATTCTGTTCCAAAATACAGGTGCAGATGCAGGTAATGTGAAGCAATAAACTAAATGCACTTGAAAAAGTGTTGGAAAATTCAAATATATTTGAAATATACACACTTCAATGTTTTTTAATTTTGTTTATTATTTATCTGTACTTGGAGAAATCACCGTATCCTCCCCAACACCACCACTACCACCACCTCACCATCTTTATGGTCCTATTGAATTTTGAAAAGTAAAGCCTCAAAAAAATCATGCTGTTAAGGGTTTGAGTTCTGGAGGGTTTTTTTTAAACATCTTTTTTAAAATTGCAGTATAATTGCTTTACAATGTTGTGTTAGTTTCTGCTGTACAACAAAGTGAATCAGCTGTATGTATACAAATATACCCTCCTTCTTGGATCTCTCTCCCAATCCCCCATCCCACACATCTAGTCATCACAGAGCATTGAGCTGGGCTCCCTGTGCTATACAGCAGGTTCCCACTAGCTGTCTATTTTACATATGGTAGTATATATGTGTCAATCTTAATGTCCCAATTTGTGCCACTCTCCCCTTCACGTCCTGTGTCCACACATCTGTTCTCTACATCTGTGTTTCTATTCCTGTGCTAGAAACAGGTTAATTGACTATTAACTTTGAAAAGCCATTTGAAAGCAATTGTGGAGTAAAGAAGGGAATGTTTTGAGGAATAGGTGCTAGTCTTGGATGGACATGTCCAGAAGTCTGGAAACCAATCCAGGAGACTTTTCCTAGAATAGAGTCCACAGTCTGGTAACTGCCTGGACAAGTAGACTGAGTAGACGTCATCTATGAGGGACATTTTTTAAATGTCCAGGGAAGAGATCTAATTGAGGAGAACTTGCTAGTCAGTATTGCCATTTTCACTTAAGTGGGAATTAGTGCCTCCACCCAGAATTTCCCCCAGTCAACCAGAGTCCCCTTTTGGTTGGAGTGAGAATAGTGCTTGCACTGACCTGAATTGTTTCTCACGACCTTATTTTATCATCTAATGAGGATGTTTCCTCACAAAGCCCCAAAGTTACAAGTTAAACATTTGGGGAAATTATTAATTTAAAACAAAATTTTCTCCCAACCCAGAAAACCTCTCGAGAAAAGTTGTAGAGAAAAGAGTTTACTGAAAAAGCATTAAACCAGAATGTTATGCACATCACAGGCAGTTCTCTGAGAGACTGCAAGACAGAAAGAAGTCTTACCCATTTGTAACCAGGTAAATACAATCTACTACCTACATGGTCTCTAGATAAACAATAATTAGTCCTCAAATAAGAGGACACAACAGTACCATTTATTACACTCAAACTTACCCTAAATTTACCTGGTAATTGGAGTGACCACCCATGATATTTAATTGATTTATACAAAGGAAAAATAAACTTCTCATATCTTTTTGACAGGAGGTAGTTTTGCAACTTGGAGCCTGGTGCCCATTGAAGTTAGGCTCTTACCATCCCACAGCAACTGAAAAGTAGGGGTACTATCCCTGTTGATGTTTACTTTTCAAAGAGATATCTCCCAGACCCTTAAGAAAGACACACCTGGGTTATAAAGCTGGCAAGGGGCTTATTTGGTTTCTAGAAAATTTTACATACATTTCAAAGAGACAGAGAAAGAACTTACAAGTTTTCTAAAGTATATGCTCTAACAAAAAAGAAGGATGAGAAGACGTTTCCCTATTTCCAACAGGGAAAATTAAGCCTCTTTTTTAAAAACTTTATTTAAATGGGAAACTTGGACCTCAATGCAATGGTGGAGAGGCATCCCCATGCTGGTGCTCATGGGTGGAATGAGTGACCATAGTAGGGCTCTCCCACCTGAAACAGCAACACAGGTGGTGACCATTCCAGTGAAGAGAATAGTGTCTGAAATATTTGCTCATTAAAATGTTGTTGAAAAAATAATAATAAAAAGAAAACCCAACATGTAGCTTAAAGAAAAAGACACATGTATAATGCATTTTAATGCTGTTTCATTGTTTTGGGTCATTTAGAAAATGATAATGATGTGATTATTTCTCTCTGGCTGGCCAACATGCCTTTTTCTCACCCAGTGGATTCTCAAACACTTCTTTCTTTCCTGTACTGAATTCAGAGACTCATTTTTGTTTGTTTGCTTTTTCACCAGTGCATGGAAATTATAACTCTATCCCACAGTGTGTCAAGATAATTTACGAAACCTAACGAGAGCAAGGATGGGAAAATGCTTCTAAAGTTAAAGTGAAGTATTGTCATTGCTAGAAGTAAAATGGCTTGGAATAATTCAAATGGTCACTCCAAAATATACATTAGGCATTTGAACACATTATACAGAACATGTATTTAAACTGAACATCTGAATAGGTACTGGTTCCCTTAAAATATTGATTAAATTGGATTGTAAGAGGTAAGGGTGGGGAGAGCAGGAGAAGCATTTCTTATTGTAAGGCATCTCTCTCTTCCTCCTGGATAATGCATAAAACAGCAACAGTTGTTTTCATTGGTGTTTGTCCTTGGAAAACTTTATGTTTACTATCTTTCATAAGCACTTGTGACCATCAAAGAAGACATTTTGTTGTAGGGGCTCCAAATCACCTATATTTTAAGATAAATCTGATTTTTTCTCACACAAATATCTCTGCCTGAACTAGAGACCAAATATCTGATTTTGTTCTTGTGTAACTTAGCTTTTACAATCAAGTCACAAACTTGATCTGATGAATGCATTAAGGGAAAAAGAAAACTTCCAGGATATGTCATAAAATAAGTGAATACAACCCAACTCTCACATCTTCCCTCTTTCTATCTAATATTCTGGGTAATTAAATTTATGTTTAGAATGACCCTAAAGCTTTGGAAAGTCTTTAGAATGTTAATCATGTTGTCAGTGATATTCCACAGCATTTTAGTGGACATTGATTTCATTGTACCTCATTTCTTTGGAAACTGATAATCTAAGTATAAAATGGTTAATTCTGATTAAGCAGACTATACATGTGATTGGAATATTCTTTTTTGTAAACATATTCCTGGAAAAATGAAAGTTGACTACTCATAATATTTTTTGTTAAAATAACAAAATATATAGATACTGTAGGCTAGCTTTTCATCAAACTGATGTCTAAGCATCATATGGGTAGATCCAAGAGGTCCCTACAACCCAGACACCACACACAAATGCTAAAATGCTGTGATAACACAAGGATAGTCACTTGGTTTGGCTATTGTTTACAAATTGTAAAGATACATATATATCAGTCACCAGGAAAAACTTAAATATTTTTCCTTTTGATTCTTTACACCAAATGTTGACCAAGCAGAATGCCATATGGTTTTAATAACAGTAGTCAAGAAAAGATACATCTATATTATTCCTAAAGTATATGCTGGTGATAAAGAATGTATGAGGTAGTTTGTAAACACACCAGCAGTGATCCGTCTTCTAACAGATGGTGAAAACTGGGCTGTACTTAGCTCAATTTTAATAATAAGCTCTTTGAGAACAGCAAGGCTGGCTTCAAAAAGGAGCAGCTGGCAAAGACAAAAGAAATAGAATGTATTCAAGGTTGGTTTAAATAGGTCTCCAGAGCATTTTTGCTTGAATGGCTTTGTGGGTTCTCACTAGACCTTATCCGTCAGACAAACTTTAATGTTTCACATGATCCATCACATTCCTAAAATGAATGCACAGACAATGTCCTGGAAATAAAAGTCCTCTTGTGACAATTGCTCTTTCCAACCTGTGTTTCAAACTTGAAGGAAAAAAAAATAAATTAAATGCATTCCACTGAATATTACATTCATTCCTTGTTAACAAAAATATGCTCAAAAGATAAAAACATTTGTCTTAATTCAGAAAGGGCTGTTTTTGGAGAAGGAATGAAATTCAGGTTTATGTTTGTTTTTAAATAAATTTATTGTACACCAGTTATTGAGTGTGATACCTTTATGTTAACTTTACTATTGATACTCAATCTAAATATAAACTTGAGCAGATTTTTCAAGTCAAATGTCAGTGGGACAATTATGGAGAAATCCCTGTAGTGTTCCTGCTAATACCTGGTAATGCTACAATCTTAGTTGTCTGCAGCAGCTAAGATCAGATAACACTGGTAAATGACAGAGATTGCCACACCTATTTTGTATGTCTCTTCCTCTAAAGAACACTATGTCCTAACAAGAATGTGCAGGACACTCACTAAAGAGAAAATGAAGCCCAAGATAGAAAACATGGAAAGAGTATTATCCAGTTGTTTTCAAGGAGCTTAATGTCAATTGCTGGCAAAAATCTAGAGCTGGTTTTTAAGCACATAGATTTTGAAGGTAATCACTGGGACAACAAACCTAAATTAATTAAGAAAAATCAGGCAACACTCACTATAGCAGAGACTAACTAACATACTGCTAGAAAATGGAAGCTTGTTCTGTGAATTAAGAGCCTTTTGTGTTCATGAGAACTACATTTGAATCATAGCTCAGACACATACTAGGTGGCTGATGCTGCATAAGTTATTCGCATGCCTGAGCCTCAATTTTCTCATATGTGAGATTGCTATAGTAAGTGTAATTGTGTATAGGATTAATATTTCAATGAGTTCATGATGTAAAGAATATATCTTTACACACTATATCCTCCAGAAGTGTGGGAATACTTACTATTAATATGCAAAAGTTTTTAAAAGGAGAGTCTAGAGTTAGAAATAATTGTGAAAGATCTTAAATGAACTTTGAACCATTGGGAGCCTGATTAACATTTGTAGAAAGTCTTTTATTGTTACAGAAAGGAGGGGACGGTGACTCATGCTGTTATTCCTACTTCACAGAAAGGCTGTTTAGACACAAAGGGTTCTCAGCTCACTATCCCACAAGTTAAGGATAATATTTGCTTTTGCCTGCTTCCAAATTACAACCATTATGAAACATCTTGACCTAAATTATGAACCCATTATTTAAAATTCCAATTAAATGTCATTACAATATAAACTTTCTAGCTGTTAACCCTGAGGAATCTGGAATAAATGAGGAAAGCAATCAGAAAGGACTGACCAATTTTAAGCCAAGAGTGAAGATTCTAGGGTTGATGGGTTTTAGTGGTATTTTCCCCTGTAACAATATCCATTTTACTAGATTGTTCTGTGAGATCTGCTTTCCAAAATGGTATCAAAGTAGAACAATCTATAAAAGTAGCTTGGACTATTTATTTTTCTCATTATCGTTAGAAAAATAGTTCAGAAAATCATGAGCTTGTAGTGGCTTGCTATTAAATCCAGTTTTATCTACTGATGATAGTTTCTTCTGTTTTAAAATAGAAGAGAGAGCTTTATGATCATGGTCATACAGTATAAGTATTGAGGCCACATGCTGTCCACTGCCATCATTCAGGAGATCACTTGTTCACAGCTCCCATCTTTGCAATATCTGATTATCTCAATTACTGGCAGTGATTCTTAGAAAGGGGAGAACAGTCCTTCCATTAACATCTGAAGGAAGTAGATTGCTGAGAAGCTCCACCCATCTATCAATCATAATGAGCCAGATCTCTTTTCAAAGGCATTCCTGCAATGAGAACTCATTCAAGTGTCAAAGCACAGTTATAATTGAAAAGTTGATTTTTACCCTGGTAGTCTTGAAATTCTGAGGATTAAACTTGATTACCCAGATCCTAATAAAATGTAAAAGCCAAGAATGTAACATGAATTGTAGAGAAATCCCCTAGATGGGGGGTGGGTAATGTATAACGTATTAGAAGACCCTCAAACCAGTCATAAGAGAATCTGAAAAAATCATTGAGACACTGTCAAGAGTGGGGATCAGAACACTGATTACAGAGAAAGTGGCTGATGTTAGTAGTAGAACTGTCACCTGTGCCCCCAAGGATGATGAGGAATATTTGCATCCTCAGAGTAAAAGAATACAGGAAAAAAAGCTATCCAGGGTATAAAAGGCAAAGTCACACAAACGGGCTGAAGACTTGGGTGTGGGTTATCCCTAGGGGTTTCTTATCTCAGTAAGAAGAGAAGGCATGGTGTGGAAAATGGGTCATACCTGCTGGGGGAAGGGATTCATCCTCAGTAAGCCAGGTCTAGAGAGGTACCTGTGGAACAGAAAAGAAGCTATTCTCAATAAGGTCGACCTCTAGTTCAGGGGCAAGAAGTAGGCTATGGTTGCCTCCTCTTAACTCTGCCCATCACCTCAGCCTGTCCATCCTAACCTGGCCTGTTTCTCAGGCTTACAGTCATAGCACACTATCAGTACCCACAATCAGAAAAAAGACCCTCGTTCTCATGGGTTTCAGGGCATGCTACACCAAAATATGGCTCCTTGGCATACTGAATATTTCAGGCTGAAGGAATTTGAGAAATGGCATGTGTAAGAAGGACTTTCTGACCTTCCCCTGAAGCAAGTGTTCAAACCCTCATGTGAGCGGTACCCTCCCTCCCTATACCTGAAGAAAAGGAACATCCTTATGTGGACAAAAAATTTCTGCCTGCCATTTCAGCAAACAAACAGCAAGTGTTGCCAGCCTTCAAACCATCAGTCACTGCAACTACCCCAGTGGTTCCCTGAGGGGAATTCAGGATGGAGTAAAATAGGATACTGGCCCTAGATAGTTAAGATGCGTATCAAAGTAGTAATTTCAGTGAGCCCAGACTCTTGGATCTTCCCAAGCATAGAAAGCACTAAAATCGTGAAGTTGAGATGTCTGTTTCTTTGTGATTAGCAGTATTCTTTTGATGTTTGATACTTTTTTTTTTTTTTTTTTTTTTTTTTTATTTTTTTTTTTTTTTTTTTTTTTCCCCAACAAAAACTCCTATATGTCCTGATTCCTCCCTTACCTCTTTGGAAGAATTCCTCAGAGCTATCTGAGAGGCTGTCTCCTGGGTGATAGTCCTCTGTAAGGTCCACAAATAAACATAACTCTCAACATTTAGATTGCACTTTTTTTTTCCAGTCAATGATTTTGGTGACCAACAAAGGGACAGAGAGCAGACTTCTTTCCTTCAGATGAACTCTACAAGGAACCAGACCTTTGGTACCAGCAGAGGCTTTTTGTGCCTGTCCACCTTCTCAGAGAGTCCAGACAAATTTGGGTGAGTCTCTCCTGGGTCTTGGATCTCCCGTTATTGGCTGATGATCTTAAGTTTATTTGGTGGTGTTAAGCTACTCTCTGGATGAGTAGGTTTTCCTTGAAACTTAGTTTCAAGAAGAGGTACCCAGGTTATCCTCAGTTGAAAGACACTGGAAAGATTTTGCTCAGTTGAAAGACACTCTGTGAGGGGGACCACTGACTGAAACCACCCGCCTTGGCCAAGCAAGATGGTAACCCCTTGCATGAGTTATCTTACAACAGAAGGTCCTGGTAAGGAACATGGAACTAACAAGTTACCACCAACCGGAAGAATTTGGGAAAGGTCAAAAGGAGAGAAGAAACACCAGTCCACATGGCCTAACAACCTCCCAGAATCCTTCTCACTGGGATCCATCTTGGCTGAGTGATGTTTGCACCAGCAGGAGGGACCCTGAATCAGAATGACTGGCCAGAGACAACTCAGAAACTAACCCCATTACCATAAAACCGGTGACTGTAAGCCATGTGGCAGAGCAGTTCTCCTGGGTTCCTTTACCCTGCTGCTCTCTGCCCAGGCTCCCCCTCCTAATAAAGTCTTTTGCTTTGTCAGCACGTGTGTCTCCTCGGACAATTCATTTCTGAGTGTTAGATAAGAGTTCACTCTTGGGCCCTGGAAGGGGTCCCCCTTGCTTCAACAACTCAGTGGTTTATTCTCAGTTGAAAGACACTAAGAAGACTATTTTGGGGAGAAAATTTTCTAGATCTTGTGAAGGCTACATCCTTTGTATTCTCTTGCGGGGACGCCTTTGCATCTTCTTGGTTTGAGTCACTATTAAGATACTACCCATCAATGGCCAGATGATAGATCCTTTAAGTTAGAGAAACTTCTAAACTGGTAAAGTTTTAGAGAGTTCTCATTATAACCAGCTGTTTTACTGGTACTTATAAAAAAACAAAATATTGGGCTTCCCTGGTGGCGCAGTGGTTGAGAGTCCACCTGCTGATGCAGGGGACACGGGTTCGTGCCCCGGTCCGGGAAGATCCCACATACCGCAGAGCGGCTGGGCCCGTGAGCCATGGCCGCTGGGCCTGTGCGTCCGGAGCCTGTGCTCCGCAACGGGAGAGGCCACAACAGTGAGAAGCCCGCATACCACACACACACACACACACACACACACAAATATATATATATATATA
>NW_020175440.1:0-47924 GCF_003031525.2 Neophocaena asiaeorientalis asiaeorientalis | reverse complement strand
TATATTAATAGAAGGTCGATATAAATAGTGGCTAACATAAGAACTCCCTTAGTCTAAAACAAACACACAAACAAACAAACAAACAAAAAACGGTTTCAGAAGCCTTATTTGTGGTCTGGGCTTTCCCTCAATGGGTCTTACACATTCTAATAAAACATCAGATTAGTTGTTAATTAGGTTGATTAAGAAGAAGCTGAGGGAAAAATCAAGAGACTTCTTCCCAAAAAGGTGAAAATTTTAAAGGGACTCATCCCAACAGGATAGAAATCTTTAGATGGCTATTAAGAAATGGGATAAATAAAACAGATATTAAAAGGATTAAAACAAAAGATTTTGATACAAAACTACCTGAGGTTAGATGGGCTAAAGGGACCCTTTTTAAGTCCCTAACATTAAAGGACCCCAAACAAGTCTGCTCTATTTACCCCTTTATATATAATATATATTTTATATATGCATATATATGTATATAACATGCATATTAAGCTGGAAGAAAATTACAGTGAAGTACCCAGCCAGAAATTGTTTGGGGCAACAGTTAGGCCAATTAAGCAAGTTAAAAGATTAAGAAAAGAGCCTGAGTGCCTTGGCTTAACTCCTCACTGGGGACCCCAAAGCCTTTATACAAAAATAGATTAAATAGATTAAAAGGAAAGCTTCTGGGACTCCTTGTAAGACTAAGGCTTGTTGATGGGGTCTTAGTGGAAACTAAAGTTAAAGGTATAAAAGTTGATCAAATTGAGATGAAAGTTTATAAAAAATGGTATATTTAAATGTAAAGTGGTTATATTATTTTTGTCTAACTATATTGTGGAATAGATATTATGTCTCACTGGGGAATGCTTCTCCTGCCTCGCATTATAAGACAGGGTATATAAATCTGCCCCTCAGGTGATATTAATTAAACATACTAAAGGAAACCAATAGGGTTACATGAGCCCACACAATATGAAATAAAAACTGGGAGATAATATTCAGGGGCTGATAAAAACAATAATAGAGATTTTTCTGCTCTGCATTTAACTGACACCCCCAGAAAGAGAGACTTTGTTGAATGCCTTGTGCAAACTTTTGAAGGCATGATAAATTGAACCCTAAAGTTCTAGAACCTAGAACTCTTGATTTTCAGTTTAGTTGCAAATCTTCTCACTGATACAAAAAAGCAAATGAAAGAAAATGTGGTTGGGCAAATCAATCTTTTAATTTTATTTAGGAAGTAGACCAGTTCTTTGGGGAATTAAAAGTAACTGTCTTTGTCTTGCAAATCTCTACAAATAAGAAATATAAATATAGCCCACAATGACTTGAGACTGAGCCTAAGAACCTGAAACCAAAAGAAAAAAAGGAGGGGGTGAGGAGACCTTTTTAAACTGAAACCCTGGAAATACTCCCTCACCCAAAATCTAATTCATAGCCTCCTTAAGGGTTTGTCAAGGAGAAACACAAATATTAAAAGTCTTTTCCACAAATAATAAAGCTTTAGCCATCTGAGCAAATACATTTAACTTATTGCAATAGTTATTTATGAACTAGAAAGTTTATAGTGTAATACCTAAGTTTTAAAGTGAAGCTACGGGATCTCTAGTTATGTCTGTTTGTTTCTGTGTGTACATTATACATATGTATTAAAGTTAGCTTAGGTTTTGGTTTAATTGGTGAGAGCATGTCTTTGGAGTCATCAATATGATGTTACCTGTATTATACCTAGGTTTACTGAGGGTCAATAAGTTTATGTTATTTCTGTTGCAGAGTTTGTTAGAAAAAAAAAATTGTATGATGATATTTTCATAAGTTATAAAATAGAGGTAAATGATATAAGAGTTTTTCAGGTGAACTCTTTAAGAATAATTATATTTTGTGTATGTCTATCCAAAATAGTTTCTCCAGAGTTTTGGCAAAATGAAACTTAAGAGTTTTGCTAAGTTAAGTTAAATTATGGAATTTATTGAATATCCAGATTATTTTGAATAAGATAAAATACTGGAACATTGACTGTTAAACAGGTCTAAGTTTACCTACTCTTGTCTTCTTATGAGAGGGAAACTAAAAATGTTTGGATTTTTAGACAAATATTTTGTATCACATTGAGGAAAGAAATTTTGCTATGAGAAGATATACATTTCTAGAAGTTATGGAATACGCTTATTTTGACAATCAGGAAATGCTGGCATGACAAACAGTTCAGAATTACTCACTTCTCAGGTTTCACTAGACATTAAGATTTTTAAGGGTTAAAATTATAATATATGTAATTAAAGCTACAGGGATAATAAGAGAAACATTTCAGTGTTCAAAGAAAGTAGAACGTATGTTTTCAGCAAAAGAAGGTAGGAGGAATGGAAGTGCATTTTGTTAAGGGGAAAGAAAGTGATTTTGTCCTAAAGCTGGTTATTTCTAAATGGGAAAGAAAAATAAGAGATAAACTAATATAGATGCAGAAAGTTGAGGAAGGTTTGTAGAAAGGGAGTCCTGAGTTTTATTCCTGGTCAGGCTGGATTTGGATTGAATTTAATTAGGTAAATGAGTTTTGTTATTGAGGGTGAGCTGGTGCAGGACTAGAGTTTGGTTTTCTCTTTCTGTTAAGAGAACAACGTTTTCTTAGAATGTTGACTTACTTCTGATAACAGAGTGTGAGTTTCTCTGCCTTCTAAATGATCAGTATTTGCCTTAAAGGTCTTTTATTGTCACTTCGGTTGAATGAATAAATATTGATTAATAAATTACATGAGACTAAAGAACTGATAAATATGATTTATAATTTTATGACTTTTTTTCTTGAAATATACTGGCTTTTAATCTTTGTTTTCCAGAAAAATCTTTCCTCGTACATTAACTGTGACCTACAATTTGATAAAGTATACTTTGTAAACAATGATGAAACATTTATGTTTTTCTCTCTACCTGATCTATCCAGAATTTGGCTTCTCCAGCTGGCTGCCCTGTGGATGTGATGGCTTAACCAACCACATTACAACTAGTTATACTAATAATTGTTTTAATTTGACCTCTCATTGTTTTCAAATTATTTATGCCTTGTGCCTCGCTCTGCTATACTATGACTTTATTAATGTTATTAAGTGTATTACTTACATTCTGTCTATTTTATAAGATTGGTGTCTCTTGCATTATCAAATGTGTAACTAGGTCTCCAACAAAATTATAGATGGCTAAATGTCCTGAGACAGTCAATCATGTATTCTATATAGATAGAATAATAGTAATACTGTAACTCTAGCTATGGGACGAAGCATCAAGGGAAAACATTTCCTGGATCATAATAGACTTAGTAAGACAGGTGACCCAGAGAATTTTAGGTTATCAAAAAGGGCCTAATCCAAAAATTAACATATTGAGTTATCGACAGAATCCTCACCTGGTCTAAGAATGAGCTTTCCTATTGCAGTGGGACAAATTGGTCATAAAATGCTTCCCAAATCTTGGTTGAATTTATGACCAAGAGGAGGCACTGTGGACAAAAAATGTTGCCTGCCATTTCAGTAAATAATGTTTCAGCCAACAGCCACTTCAGCCACCCCAGTGGTGTCCTGAGGGGGATGCAGGATGTAGAAAAACAGGTTACTGGCCCTAGATAGTTAAGATATCAAAGGAATAATTTCAATGAACACAGACTCTTGCATCTTCCCATATACAGTAAAGCACTAAAATCATTAAGTTGAGGTTTATGTATTTTGTGATTAGCAGTAATCTTTTGATGTTCAGCTACATTTTTTTTTTCAGCAAAAAACTCCTATATATCCTGGATCCTCCCTTACTTCTTTGGAACAGTTCCTCAGAGCTATCTGAAAGGCTGTCTCCTAGGCTATAGCCCTCAGTAAGGTTCCCAAATAAAACATAACTCTCAACTTATGGTTGTGCATTTTTTCCCCAGTAGAAACATCTCTGAGGACAAAGAGACATGGAGAGAAATCTGAACAAACAAGCCTTGTTAAGTTTTCCTGAATTTATTACACTTAGCTCATACTCTTTGCCCTACCATATATTTCTTCAACTTTCCACTGGTCATCAAACCTACATAAAAACACTCAGGTTTAACCATTTCTTTGGGTCTTCATTTCCTTATGAAGACTCTTGGGTCATGTAAAACTTATATAATAAATTTGTATGCTTTCTCTCCTGTCAGTTTAATTTTCAGACCCAATCAGGAACTCTAAGAGGATCAGGATAAAGGAAAACTTTTCCTCCTTTACACAATCATCTTCCTTATCAACTCCCTAGCCTCTGTGACCACTCCCTGCCTTCTGCTTTAATCCGGAGCACTGCTTGTAGTTTCCTAGCTAAATAGGTCACTTCATATTTGTTCATTTTGAGTAATACTGGTCTCTCCAACTCTACCTCCCTGACATATCTTTGCTACCCTTCTTCTCTTAGCAAATGTCTATTTATTTTTAAGCTTACATTCAAAAATTTTCTGCAGAGAGCCTTTACTGACCTCTTTTTACACCTGCACTTCAGGGTTAGACCTCTGCATCCTATCACTGCATTATTAGTTTGTTTATGTGTCTCTCCTTTCAGACCATGACATTTTTGAGGGCAGACAGAGACTGTGCTTTATCATCTTATACTTCCAGGGTTCAGCATGTGAAAAGGTACTAAAACTGAATGATGTATTACCTATACCACCTTGAGTGGCACCAGGTTGGTGGCCAGGGAAATATTTGTCTCACATACAAGTAGGATCTGAACTGCTTTGATTCTCATAGTTGTCTATAAAGGCAAATTTCTTCCTAAAGCTCACTATTATAGACTTGAATCAAGGGTTCCCAAGAAGAACAGAAGACTTTCCCCCAATGGGATTAAAGTCTGTGCAGATGGAATCAGGAAATTGAGACTGTCCTGGCACTGGAGCTATAAAACACATAAAGAAATTTTAGTGAAATGGTAGATTCAAGGATCCAAATTAGAATATACACACTAATCATTCTAGAAGAAAAGCCTCAAAACCTTGAAAGTCAGCATGGGAAAGGAGACCAAAATCCAATTTGCAGTGATTAAGAAAATGAAACCCCAAATTGGCAAGTCCACAGAGACAGTCAGTTTAAGTCAAAGACTCTTAAAACTCCTTTTGGGTAAAATCAAACAGTGAAATTCTCCAACATCATACTCTCTGATATAAATCCAAATGGACTGGCCTCTGGACTCTAGAAGGGAACACACATACACACACACTCATATACACATATACACATCTTCAGGGAACAAGGAAAATATAACTCAACCCAGGGTTAAAAAGAGAATATATTAGGTTAACCAATATGTTATCTGATAAGAGCCACCAGAAACCATAAATATTACCTGCACTGATATCAATTTTAGGCCAGAAATTTGATTTTAAAGTCACCAGTGACCCACAAAGACAGGCTCAGTAACCAACCCTGCCAACAAATAGTTGAACCCACTGTAACCTCTTCCCTCAAGTTACTCTTTTCTAAATCAGTCTCAAGAATACAGTTTAGTGATAGAGCTTGTGATTTTGTTTCCATGAAGACTGGGACATGAGTTCTTAGCTTCTTCTCTAGGAGGAAGGACTAATAAGGTTGCACATTCCCCAAACATAGTGAAGGTTTTAAAAAGTTCTGGGGAGCCAGAAAATATGACAAATGTCCACTACACATACCTAACATATTTATTCTTCAAAGCCACCCAATGAGGAAGGTATTGGGTTGGCCAAAAAGTTTGTTCAGGTTTTCAGGAATAGCTTATGGACAAACACGAACGAACTTTTTGGCCAACCCAATATTACCTTCCAAAATTTCCAGATTAAAAAAATAAGACAAACTGGGACAGTAACTTGCACAAGGTTATAGAGCTAGTAAATGGCCAATAAAAGAATCCAATTCACTGCAGATATCATAATTCTCCACATGGTATGTGTTGTCTGCCAAGGGGGAAACCCAGAGTCTACACTGAAAAGTGCTCATAGAGAGGAGGAATCAAAGAGAATACTGGGAAAATATTATGTCTTGTCTTTCTCAAACTCCCAGGAGAGCCAGGAGGTGGAGCCTCCACCTACCTTAAATAGAGTCAATACAGCATCAAGGAGCTGCTCAGTTACCCAGCAACTTTGTGGGTGCATGATCAGTGGGTGTTTACATGAGTCCGCCTCCCACTGCCACACACATCTGCATGCATTTTTCCTTACATGCTTGGGGATAGACATTTAAAATGCAGAAGGATTAAATGCTTTTTTCTCTACAGTGGGGGAGGAGTATGTGGATTAAAAACATTTGGCAATTTTTTTCAGAATATAAAGCTACCCTCACCTTCCTCATCTGAGATTCTGAAGTCGCTGTTATGGACTGAATGTGTGTTCTACCCTGCCCCCTCCCAAATTTAATGTTGAAACCCTACCCCCAAGTGTGATGATATTAAGAGGTGAGACCTACGGGAGGTAATTGAGACTAGATGAGGTCAGGAAAGAGCTGCAACAAAAAGAGAGCCTTCTACAGGCAGGAAACAGGCCCTCACCAGACACTGGATATGTCAATTCCCTGATCTTGGACTTCCCAACCTCCAGAACTATGAGAAATAAATATTTGCTGTTTAAGCCACTCAGGCTGTGATATTTCTGAAGTAAGCTCCTTTTTCCTTTAACCACAAATCAACATAATTTATTTACATACATTTGTCACCTGCCTGTTTTTCTGCTTGCCTCTGTCATATTTCAACAGTAACAGCCTGGACTGAGAGTTGGGAGACCTGATTTTAGTCCTGTCTGTGTGACTCCAGACTGGTTACTTCCCTTCTCTGTCTCAGGCTCCTCAATAATAATAAGAGGGGAGAGGTGGAGAAAAGACAATGATCTCTACTCACAGTCTTCCACATTCTGTCATTTTTTTCCTGTCCTGGCTAACTCACAGAGCAACTGGGAGGAATACATGACATAAGGCATTTGGGAGTACTGTGAAAATTTTACAGCATCTGAATAACATAGCATTATTTAAATGTACAACTAGCTGATCCATTTTTTAAAAATTCCTAGACCATTGTGGGCCCAGCCAAGCACTCTCATGCCCCCAATAACTATGTTAGATGTTGATGATGGGAAAAACTTCAGAGTACAGAACACAAGGTAAAGTAAAGAGGGTGTATTTGGAAAAGGACTGTGATTTGAGCCCTTCTGTTCTTGTTCCCTAGAAATGATAATTGGGCTTCTGGCCCCAGCAGGGACAATCCCTGTTTTGGGGAGATTTGCAATGAAATTTCGACAATAGAAGAAAATTGCATTTGTGTGTTTCTTTTCAAACATCTGATTCCCAATTCAGCCCACACTCTAGCACTTGTGGAGAATGATAGGAGCAGGCAGATAAGCCATTTCACCAATGTGAAAATGTGGATCTTCAGTTTAATTTAATCATCAGGATTGACAGGATTTTCTTCCTGGTAACAAAGCATCAGGTTCTTTTGCCTGTGCTGGTTTTATACTAGACTGAACCCCATTATCCCTCGTGTTGTATTAAACCCACAATTTTACAGAGGGAAAAAGCAGATTGCCTTGGATCATTTGCAAAACTTGTGTTGAGAGTAACCAGTTATTTTCTGAGGTGGCCTCTCAGTAAATATTTAGAAGTGATTCTGTCATGTGTCGATTATGGATTCCATTTGAGCAAGGCTGACATTTCTAAAACTTGGAAAAAGTACTAAACCCTTTCTAAGAAAAATTACTTAAAAAAATAAAAGTTCCTGTAATAAAGAATTCAAAGCCCCAAATACACATAAGAATTTATTTTTTCTTGTTCACCCTAATTAAGGACATTAAAGCAAGTCATGTGGCTCTGTAAACAATTCCTATATGTAGGAAGAGTTTTGAACAAAATTGTGAATGCAAAAGAGAGAAACTGTTTTAACCAGAAGTGACTTTCTTTTCCTTGCCTTTCTGGATCATCCAACTCCCATCCCTTACTTCCAGTACTCAGTAGGCAACAAGCCTCAAGCTATGGGTATATCTACCTGTAATGCGTATAGAAAAAGTCTCTAAAACTCAAGGACATATTTATTTTAAAAGAGGATTCTCAGAAAGGTGAACGTGCTTAGGTTGAAGGAATCAATATCTAAGGGTACATTTTCAGGGGTTGACTAGAGAAAAACTTTTGTAAATATGGAGGATTTCCTGGTGCCCTTCAGGTTACTCTTGATAGGCAATTGTTTCTTTTTCATCATTATCCCCATGGGATACCCAGTGGTAACAAGAATTGGGAAAGCTCCTGCGGCTCCTGCCCCTGGAGAACCTGGATCCAACTAGAGGCACAACAGTAACAAGGGTCCTTGGGCTAAGGCCAAGATTAACTTCTCAGAATAAGTAACTTGTTCAAGGTTGTACAGCTAGTAGTGGGAGAAAGTTTAAATCCAGATTTAGACAGCAAATTTCATGTTTTTTCTACAAAACCATATGCCTTCACGTGCATGACAGGGAAACACCTCATCAATGCTACACTATTTACAATTAGTTGTCCTTTAATTGATTCACGACTGTTAGACTTCCCTTACAAGAAGCTTGTCAACTCCTGGAGAGAAGGACACTATCTTATCTTTTCCTTTCATCCTTCCGCACTCACATGACAGCAAAGAACACTCACAAACAAGAATAGGGATGAATGCAGTATGAACACAGTAGCTACAGAATGTGTGAGAATGGGATGCAGGAGCAATGTAAAGGAATTATGAATTAGTCTGAGGAAAACAACTGTCAAATGTAAGTTTGAATAGAGTTGTGAAGAACAGAAAAGACATGAATTGGTACAAAGAGGGAAGGGGATAATCACAGGCACAGAAATGTCCCCAAGAACCACAAAAAGGAAGGAGAAAATTTATGCAGGAGTTCACATGTGTCTAGCTTCACAGAGGCATCATCAGGGCTGAGGGGGCTGGGTTAATTTGATTCCAGTTCCAAAGAAAATGTGATACATCATTTTGTAAAATGAACGCCATCTTGTAAAACAATCACAACTTCTTGTGTTTGAGTGGGTCGGATCAAGCCATTCAGAAGAGTGTCTGTTTCTTGGTAAACTTTTCTATCAACCTATTAGGAGGGACTCAGCATCTGTTAACTATGTGTGATGTGTTGTTACACTGCACAGAATGTCACCATTAAGAACAAATGGCATCAGCTGCCACCGTGCTGCAACATTCCATTTTACAAAATGATATGCCATTATTAAGCAGTGAAGGATATTGTTTTCTCAGTATGTTTCCTGCTTGTTCAATTGCTTGGTTACAATAACAACAACACTGTATGTTAAATACTCTGAGGAGATACAGAAGGTTTATCCTTGGGTCCTCAATTATGTGGGACTCGCTCTTTGTCCTAGCAAATAAACAAACCCCCGACACCCGTCTTGATTATATTTCCTTAAAAGGAAGCTGGCTTTTCATTTTCCTTGTCAAAAGGTTTAAATGAGTGAGAGCACCTCATGTGGAGTTGGGATAACCATGTAGGGCAGGGTGTGGTCCGGAGGAAGTCTGGTCTGTAGGGTAGGTCCCAGCTTTACCACTGATCCCTGTGTTGCCTCAGGGGGTCACACCACCTCTCTGGTCTTCAGTTTCTCCCTCTGCAAAGAGAAAGGTTTTCACTAAAAAATTTCTAAGATCTTCTTGAACACTAAAGATATATTTTTTTCCCGTGCCTTAAAGAACAGTTTTTTTCATTCAGTACATAAATATTTAGTGCCTAATATGTGCCAGGTATTGTTCAAAACCCTAGGGGTACAGTAATTTGAAAACAAACAAACAAACCTGCATTTCTGGAGTGTAGCTTCTAATAGGTGGAGATACAGAATTTTTAAAAAAAAGTAAATATATATTACGTCAAGTGGCGGTAAGTACTGTGAAGAGGAATTAAGCAGGGCAAATGGGATAAAGTGTGGGATTCTGGAAGTAGGGTAGGATGGGAAGTGGGATGCCAATTTATTTGGGTCAGTCAGGAAAGCACTGGCTGATAAGATCACATCAGAGCAGAGAGCAGAATGAAGTGAGAAAGTTAACTACACAGGTATCTGTATATTCTAGGTAGATTACCGAGTATCTAGGTAGATTCCTTCTACCTAGAATACTCCGTATTCTAGGTACAAGGAAGTGCAATACAAAGGCCCTGAGGCAGGGGTGTGCTTGAAGTGCACTAGGAATCTGTGCTGTCTCCAAGTGCCCTGGCTTATAGGGACATCCAGAGGCTCATCTGGATGTTGCTATTTTCCCTAACTTGCCTTCTGCTCCTGCTGATTTGAGCAATGTTCTGGGCAGCATTGGGAACATTCTGGAAAATGCCTACCCTTGAGTATATGGGAAGTTCACAGTTGTCCTCTCTGAAACTTGGTGCACTGGAGAAGAGGAGAAATTTCCTGGGAGTTCATATGAAGCTGTAACCTTCCCTCAAGTACATCAAGTCTCCTCTTCACAAATAGTAAACGTTATGGGAACTTTTTTTTTTTTTTTTTCTGAAAAAGACAAAGTTGAAACTTAACATAGTTATATCTGGGAGGAAAAGCTAAAAGCAAACTCTGATCTGTGAAGGTGGGAATGGTCCTTTGTCTAAATGTCTACCATGAGAACATTTGTAATTACAACCACACAATCACCTTGTAGACACTTAATAGCTTAATATTTTTAGTGAGTCTCTTTGAAAATGAGAAGCTCCACTGTATTAAATGAACCCAAAAAATGTTATACAGTTGTGCTGAGGCCTAAAACAAATTGTAAACAGATCCCATCCAGTACGCTGTAATATTAAGTGCCACATTTAGTAGAATAAGATTTTGGCTACCTTGTCTCCAAGCATTCTTAAGAAAGACTTCAAATAACTTCAAACACAACCCCACAGGGTTTCCCAGACAGGGAAACTGGATGGCTGACCACATAAAGAATTCTGAAAAGTCCAATCTCATGTTTACATCTCTTCTAATTATCTCAACTTATAATGATAGCTCTCTCTTCTGTATTTTTACAGTTTAAAAACCATTAATTTATTTAAGATTCCTCTTTAGAATATACCAATCACTGCTGTTGGGAAGAAGACACAAAGAAGAACACTCTATTTTTCCCTTTGGGTATTTACCCTCTGCCATTGCCTATACATAAGGGCAGCATGCGTTTAGGTATCACGAGACTTGCAAACCAAGTGCTGTAGGAATATAGAAATGGGAGGAAGAATTGCTATTTAAGTAATCAAGAAAGGCTTCATGAAAATGACAATGTTTTTGATGAGCCTTCAGGTAAGGACTCTCCAGAAAAATGAGAGGGAAAGTGTTGGTAGAACTGCAAGGAAGATAACATGGAAAGAGTAACAAACTGGAGGACAAAAGTAGTAAAAGGTAAGAACTAGAAAGTGTGGTGAGAATCACATAATGCATACCCTTGAATTAAAGGTGTTAAGAATTTGGACTTTAAACTGTAGGTAACTGGGTAGCTTTTGAAGCCTTTGGAGCAGAAGTTACATACAGATTAATATTACAGCAGTGTATATATTTTAGAGTAAAAGGAAGCTACAAACAGAGTCGACAGACTTAAGAAAATCAATTCTAATTTAAACTACAGTGGTAGCAATGGTAGTACCAGAGAGAGGAGATGAAAAACAACTCTGACCTATACCAGCCACTCTAGCAAAATTTTAAAGAGTTTACCAACTGTTTTGTGCAAAATAATCTGGGGCAGAGGTTGTTTCTTAATTTTTCCTTTAATTCCCACATCTAGCACAGGATTGATCAAAAAAGATATGCTGCATAAATAACTGCTGATTGGCTAAAACAAAAAGAACTTGTCTTGTGTTAGCCTCTTCAATGAGCAATAATAGAGGGCATTCCCTGCATCCACCCGAGTCAGAGAATGGGCTAGAGCCACAGTCTCATCTGTCACATTGAGTCACAGCTAGAAAATTCCCTCCATGAAAAATCCAAAATAGTGGCCCATACATACTAAAAATACACATCAACATCCCTTACCCCACTTCTTCCTCTTTGCAGAAGCAGAACGTCAGGATCCTATGCAGCATAGAAGGCTTCTAAATTAAATTTCAGGGCAAGCTATGGTGCCCCACTCATGACTATGGTCACATAACACCAACATTTTCAGATAAGAAGCAGAAGTACTCATCTAACATCAGCATTTTTAGCCTACTCTGGCATTTCTCAGAGAGGACTGCATGGTCCTATTAAGAAGTCTCAAGAGTACTCTCAGTGCTCAGCAAACTCCACATGGACAATGGGGGCTTATTCCTAGGGCACACAAGAAACCGGAGTAAACTGAGTCAGATGTCACAGTCCCACTTCAGCACCTGCTCCATAATGCTGTGTTAATGAGTGTGTGTCTATGGCATGGAGATGGGCCATGTGAGGTCTTCATGCTTCTAAAAGCTTTACAATCTATATCCCACAAACAGCCTTGGAAGAGGAAGAATTTCATCTTTGAGTTATTGAAAACAGTGCTTTAGGCCACATTTATGAATGTGATTCTAGTCTGAGTTTCCATGAAAATATGCAACAATCACACTTCACGTTCATTCCCTCTTTGAGCTTCATACTCTTCTGAAGTTTGATGTATAAACCCAGTTTATAGATTTTGCTTACAGGATAAAATAAAAACATTGTTTAAGGTCTTAGGAAAAATTGCTGTGAAAGACAAGACTACACTGACAGAAGTTTTAAAGACTGACAAAATCCAGCGTTCACAGGGATATGAGAAGTGAGTGGTATTGTAAATGGATATAGCTTTTCAGGAGGCGATTTAATATTATTTGTCAATGTTACTTATGAACTTATTATTTGATCCTGAAATTCTGGTTCTAGAAATCTACCAAAATACTTGTACATGTACACAAAGACAAATGCATGGGAATGTCACATTCTTGTGACATGAGAATGTCACAAATGTGTGTGCATGTCACACAATGCATATGTACTGCATTTTTTGTCACATAGGAAAAAATGGTGGCAAGCTCAATGGTTAAATCATGTTTCATCCATACTATGGAACATTATACTGGCATTTTTTTAATGGAGAAAAGATTGTAAATTTTTTATTCTATATATCTTGTCTGTAGCTTGAATTTTTTTATAATGAATATGTATTCATATATTAATTTTTAAAATCTTTTAATGTAAAAAAGAATCTGGGCTACAATCCCAAACTCTATACTTATAGTATCTACTGTGTGTCATGCATGAGATGAATAAAATGCTATCCTTTTTTTTTTTTTCCCTTTTTCTTCAGGGAACATGGAAGGGGACACAGACATAAGCAGTTATTCAATGAAGGCAATAATAGGGATCTATGCTTCCTTTCCTCCCATATGGCCCCCAAACTGATTTCAGTTATGCATTGACAGTCTTTGTCTGTAAGAAGGTGGAAGAGATGTGACAGAATGAGAACCTGGCCTGGGGAATTAAAGCTGGGTATGCTAGGCAGTTTCCAGCAATGTAACCATAGACTAGCTATTTAATTTCTGAGACTCAGTTTCTTTATTATTAATTATGAGTAAACATATCCTGCCTCCCATAATGATTTTTTCAGGGAAAACAGTCAATATACTATACATGAAAGCACTGTATAAACTAGAAGGTATATACCAAAAAAATAAATTATTTTAAATAAATTTCCTTGCTGTGGTTTAGAGGGCTAAAAAAAAAAAATTCTCAAGTTGTGCAGGCTTCTGCTTCTTCTACAATGACACATTTTAAGGATGCCACATTTCTGAGTATGGAGTACTCAGAATAAGTACTCAGACTTATTAGATGTAAAATTACTTGTGTTATTAGTCAGAACCTATTTATTATATGTAAGTATGTATGTGCAATTCTGAAATAAAGGTCAACTCTATAAACAACCAAAATGGTGATATAAGAAGATGCTAACCAAAATTTTAAGCTGAGATCAGACCCCAAAACAAATTATCTGTGATATCATATATAAACTACCTGTCAATTCAAGGAATGCAGAACACCAAAAAAGATGGGGATGAGGCTGCAAAGACAGATGGTAAAAGGAAAAATCACCTGTTCAGGGTTTGATGGCTGGAAGTGATCATCCAAGCTCCTGGTTATTACTTAACACAGCACTCAGAGGAGGGGATAAAGTTTCCAGCAAGCCACTCAGGTGAGATGCCACGAGAGACCTCTACTTGTGAGCCCCAAAATGCCTGCTTGGATCTGCCTGTTATATCACCAGTCCAATAATCAGAATTATACGTGACCTGCCACCACCTCCTCCCCCCAATCTCTGTTGCCCTGTTCTAGGTGAAAAGAGCAGAACTAACCCTCTAAAAAAGTCTTTTTCTGCCTCGTGCTACTGGAACCTAGGTTCTGTAGGGGGAAAAACTGTCCATATTAAGAAAACTGAAAATTAAAAAAATAAAATTAAATAAAAACTTTAGTGCTTTGAAATCCAAACCTCAGATATTTTCAAAACTGAGATGTGATGCATTTCCTTTGTCCTGCCTTAAGAAATGTGCATTCAGCGTTCAGAGGAAACTCCACAGGTGATCTCCCCTTATCATTGCCTGCAGCCCTACCAGAACCTCAGAGATGTCTCCCTCCTCTATGCTCCTGGAGGTCATACAGTGACCCTCCCCAGATCACCCTGCCCTCACTCTTCAAAGCCTGGAGTCAATCCTGATTATTCTTCAGTTTAGAATAGAGGACTGAGACATACAAATTACACACAAATCCCCCAACCACCACCAATGTTTTATCTACATAGGTTATATTGTTTTATTTGCTTATTTATCTTATAGTTTTGTTTTTCTTTTTTTAAGCATAGGGAGTTGGAAAAAACAATAATTTGACTCTGTCTCCTGACGAGGAAGAAGTATACGACAATCCCATTAGTTTCAAGTCAGCCTGCCCAAGGACTGTCTCTCTTCTCAGAGAAAAAGATGATGAAAGCAGATTTCCATTTACTACGTAATGAACCAGAGACAGGACAAGGTGCTGGGTTTGGTACTTGGGGAGAATGAGCAGGTGCGTGCTTCAGGGCTGAGCGTGAGGTACTCAACTGCCATCACTTTTCTTGGTAGGAGGACTATTGGCAGCCTGAGGTAACAGCTCAGTCTTTGAAGAAAAAATATCACACTGGAGTGGCTGTCACCTCTTCAAAGAGTGAGGCTATTGAATTTTTTCTGCTTTTTAAATCTAGGAGATGCATCTCACCTAAGGATGAAATGATCACATGATGTTGCCTACAAAAATGATGAGGCAGAGTGAAGGAGTAGAAGAATTTCCCCCAGATTCTATGTTTATTTATCTATTTATTATTTAAAATGTTTTAATTGAAACATAGTTGATACAATATTTTAATAGTTTCAGGTGTACTCCATAATAATTTGTCATTTACATACATTATGAAATGATCCCCAAGCTAAGTCTAGTGATTATTCGTCCCCATACAGAGTTACTACAATATTATTGACCTTATTCTTTATGCTGTATATTACAGCCCTGTGACTTACTAATTATATAACTGGAGGTATATAACTCTTAATCCCCTTCAACTATTTCTGTCACCTCTCACTTCCCTCCCTTCTAGCAACCATCCATTTGTTCTCTGTGAGTGTGTTTTCATTTAGTTTATTTGTTTTGTTTTTTAGATTCACATATAAGTGAGATTATGCTGTATTTGTCTTTCTCTGGCTTTTTCCCTTAGCATAATACCCTCTAGGTCCATCTATGTTTTCACAAATGATAAGGCCTCACTCTTTTTATGGTTGAGTAATATTCCATTGAATATGTATACCACAACTTCTTTATCCATTCAATCTGTTGATGGAAACTTAGGTTGCTTCCATGTGTGTATGCAGTGGCTGCTGGCCTGTTGGTGGGTGGGGCTGGGTCCCATCTGGCTGACTGCAGGGTCTCAAGATTGAAGCCAGTCTGCTGGTGGCTAGGTAAGCCCTTAGAATTGGTAGGCTAGAAGAAACAGTCCTAAAAGGAGCTTACCAGCACCAATGTCCTTATGGCAGAAGTAGCCCCCTAAATGACAGCTACCAGCATCCATGACTTCATGGGGATTCTTAGTTGCCTGATGTCTCTCCAGGAAGCTCCCCAAGATCAGAAAGTTGGTGTAACCCAGGCTATTTTCATATTGTTTCCTCTGTACTGGGACCTAGATCATGTGAGATTTCTGCATGCCTTTTAAGAACAGAATCTTTGTTTCCCACAGCCCTCCAGCTCTCCTGTATGCAAGCCCCACTGACCATCAAAGCCAGATGTTCTGGAGTCTTGTCTTCCTACTTCAGGACCCCTGGGCTAAGGAACTTCATGGAATGGACGTCTCACTCCTTGGGGAGAACGCCTGCAATTGTGATTATTCTGTTGTGTTTCACCTACCCAGGGGTGTGGGTCTTGATTATACTGTGTCTCTGCCCCTCCAACCCATCTTGTCGTGGTTCTTTCTTCATATCTTTAGTTGTGGAAAATATTTTCTGCTAGTCTTCAGTTTGTTCTTATAGATAGCTCTATAAATAGCTGTAAATTTGGTGAGCTCATGGGAGAAAGTGAGCTCAGGGTCTTCCTGCTTCACCACCTCAGTCACACCCTCCACTTGACTCTATCTTTAACTGTGGCCTTCTTATAAGCCTCCATGTACTAGCAACAGAAGCCAGTTATGAAGCATAAGCTTGGCTGTGGAAGTGACTAAAAAGAATAGGTAATGCAGATGGATTTCAAACCACAATATTAAAGCAATTTTAAGTATAATAGACTCAGCAATTAAAAGTGACAAATCATAGCCCCCAGAAGGTTCTGAATGCCAATATGGAGACTCCATAATCCTGGCTCTTCAAATAGAACCAGCCACCTAAAATGGACAGTCCCAGAGTCTCAAGGGATGAGGGACCCTTGCTCAAAACTCATCTCTCTCTGCTTAACTTATACTTGAGTTCCCCTTTGTCAAGTGAGCCAAACCATTTCTTCCTGAATCAAAGATACAGCTGAAATGACAGTTGAGCTAGGGACCATAAACAAAAGAGACTAAATGCAGCCTCCAAAGTACATGACTGGTTTCAGCCTTTGCTTAAGAATAGATTTTCAAGGAGGGAGTAAGGGAAGTATGAGGGAACTGAGGCTATGAATTGGTGAAGGAAAGAGTATGTCATACTTGAAATAAATCCCACCTAGTCAAATCATTGGATTCAATTTTCTGATATTTTATTAAGGATTTTTTGTTTAACTTCATGAGAGGTGTTGTTCTCTTTTATTTTCATATAGTTTTCTTTTTTGTGCTGTCTTTGTCAGGTTAATACTGGTCTCATAAAATAAGTAAGACATTCCCTCTTCATTTGTTTCTGGAAGAGATTATAAAATGTATGTTAATTCTTCATTGAATATTTGATAAAATCCTCCACTAAAACCATATGGGCCCATGGATTTCTTTTGGGGTAGCTGTTCAATTACAATTTCTATTTTCCTAATAGTTATAGGGCTATTCAAAATATCCATTTCATATTGGTGAGTCATAGTAGTTTGTGTTTTTTGAGGAATTGGTAGATTTCATCTAGGTATCAAATATGTTTGTAGAGATATGGTTGTAGCAATCTCTTATTGTCCTTTTAATGTCTTAATAGTCTATAATTATGTCCTCAGTTTCATTCCTGATATTGGTAATTTATGTATTCTCTTTTTCTTTCTTTGTCAGTCTTGCTACAGATTTGTCAATTTTATCATCTTTTCAAACAAAAAAGGTCTTTATTTAATGGTTTTGTCTATGGGTTTCCTGTTTCCAATTTCATTGATTTCTGCTCTTATCCTTATTATTGATATTTCCTTCTTTCTTCTTGCTTTAAATTTGTTTATTTGCCTCCCTTAATGGGTGCCTAAACTGTTGATTTGAGATATTTTCCTCTTCCCTTATTTAAGTATTTAAGGATAAAATTTTTCCTTTCAGTACTGCTTTAGCTGTGTCTCACAAATTTTGATAAATTATATTTTCTTTCTTTTTTTTTTTTTTTTTGCGGTACGCGGGCCTCTCACTGTTGTGGCCTCTCCCATTGCGGAGCGCAGGCTCAGCGGCCATGGCTCACAGGCCCAGCCGCTCCTCAGCATGTGGGATCTTCCTGGACCAGGGCACGAACCTGTGTCCCCTGCATCAGCAGGTGGGCTCTCAACCACTGCGCCACCAGGGAAGCCCTGTATTTTCATTTTAATTCAGTTCAATATACTTTTTATTTTACTTGAGACTTCTTATTGACACATTATTCAGAAATTTCTTGTTTAGTTCCCAAGTCTTTAGAGATTTTCCTGTTATTTTTTTGTTATTGATTTCTAGGTTTTTTTTTTCATGGTCAGAGTATACACTGTGGATGATTTTAATTCTTTTAAATTTTTTGAGATTTGTTTTGTGGTGCAGTATATGGTCTGCCTTGTTGTATGTTCTGTGGGCATTTGAAAATAATGTTTATCTGTTCTTGTTGAGTGAAGCACTTTACAAATATTACTTAGATTCTGTTGGTTGATTATGTCCAATGTCTGTTTTTTAATTGATGTATTAATATCATTTACATTCACTGCATGACATCTCCATGGCTGAGAGGGGTAAAGGTGTGTCATTACTGGTTCCCAAGCTGTCTCTGCTGACACCACAAAGTGGAAGTGGCCTAATTATTGCTGGGTATAGTAAAGGTTTTGACTCTCCACTAGGTGTCCCCTGACAAGAACCCAATTTTGTGTCCCTCCAAAATGTATATGTTGAAACTCTAACCCTCAATGTGATGACATTGGAGATTGGGCCTTTGGGAGGTACTTAGACCAAGGACAAGGGACCCAGGCTGTTGGGATTAGTGTCCTTATCTAAAGAGACACCAGAGAGATTGTTCTCTTCTCTCTCCACCATGTGATAACACAGCAAGAAGGCAACCCTCTGCAAGCCAGGAAGAGGGGCCTCACCAGAACCTGACCATGCTAGAATGCTGATCTCAGAATTCCGGACTTCGGAACTGTGAGAAATAAAGTCTGCTTGTTTAAGCACCCAGACTCTGGAATTTTGTTATCACAGTCCAAGAAGACTAAAGCTATGTGGGAGGGGTCCCTTGTTGTCATCCCTGTCCTTTAACTAAAGAGAGAGGTCTTTTACTGGGGCTTTTTATGGTGTGCACCCATTGGTGTTTCTGGGTTGTCAGCTTCTCCAGAACTCAATCTGAGATATATAAATGCAAAAAAAGAAACCCAGGGAACTCATCACTCCATCATTCTTTGGGTCCAATGTTCCCTTGTTGATCTACTTACTTCTCTCCATCTTTCAGAGTCTGTTTATATTTCTTTTATATATTATGTCCAGTATTTTTAATCCTACCTAATGGGAGGAATAAAGAAAAGTATGTCTACTTCATCTTCCTTAATGGGAATGTTTTCTCATGCCTTTTAAAGGAAATGAAGTAAACTTACTTGTTATTAACAAAGGTGTCCGATCTAAATTCCAGGAAGTGATCCCGTTGTCCCACTGTATCTAAAATGCTTCCACTTTAAGAATCACATTTTCTAAATGAATATTAATTATTAATGTACAAGAGATGAGTACAAATACTACCCAGAAGAGTAACACATTAGAAAATCTTGTCATGTGTGGAATGGTTGAAAGAACTAGATCTGATTGATGTGTTGGACTGGTTACCATGTAGTACAGTAGGTTTCTTCTTTATAAATCCTGGGGGACAAATAAGATTAGTGAGTTCTAGCTAAATGAGGCAGTTTAGTCTCAATAAGAATGACTTGCTAATAATAATAATAATAATAAAAATAACTAACCCTGAGTATTTTATGCAGCCAGAGTGCCAAGTGTTATATATGCGGCATCCCACTCAGTTTCTACCACCACCCTGAGAGGTGGGAGCTGTCCATCCTTGGAGGAGAAGGACCAAAGATTAAAGAAGTTGAGTGACTTATCCAAGCCCATACAATTAGTATACAGTGGAGTCATGATTCAAACCCAAATCTGTCCGGCTCCAGAGTCACGGTCATCAACCATTATGCTCTAATACCTCCCAGATAGAGCTTCAGAGCAATCAAACAGGCTACATCCAGACTCTGTAAAAACTCTCTGCTACGGCAGAAATAAATCTTTCTTGGTGAGCTATGGCCTGACATCTTATGGCAAAAGGATCTCTTATTACCTTTTTCATAAGAATAGGCTGGACAAGCTACATGCTTCTCTTTTCATCTCAACCATTTAATCATTTGGAATTAAGTGAGTCTGTGCACACATCTGAGATGTGTTGGTCTTTCTCCCTGTGTGTCCTAACTGGTTTATTTGAGGACTGAATTTCTCAAACTGTGCATGACAAGTACAGGGTAGCTCCTCATTACCAGGAAATTAGAGCAAACAGCTGATTTTTATTTTTTTATTTATTTTTTTGCTGTTTTCCCTTTTACATCTTTCTCACTCCAGTCTCTTTGAAGACTATATTAATCTACATCTTTCTCACTCCAGTCTCTTTGAAGACTATATTAATCTACATGCATTTTACACTGAACATTTCTCATCTTATCCTGAAGGGAGGATTTTGCAAATGGAAAAGGGAGTTTTAATCATGGCAAACTTGTTCAAGTCCTGCTTTGATAACAGTTCTTTTAAATTCAGTTCTTAGGTCCATACAAGCCATGTAAAGCAAATCTAATATTTCACACTTAGGATCTGGAAAGTACTATGTACTTTAGTACTAGTACTACAATGAGGGTAATATTTAGTTTAAGATAATAACTGCTTGTGTGTATGTATGTGGGTGTATTGGTTAGGGGGGCTAACTTTGCTGTCAGAGAAAGCTGAATTTGTACTTCTTTTCTTCCACCATTAACTGTAGGACTTGTGTCTTCTCTCCATCTGTAAAAATGGAGGTACTTGTAAAACCTCTCTCATAGTTCTGTTGTGTATAAGTGGGGTGATTTTCTTTTGATCAGGTTTCAAAAGTTTCTGGCATGAAAATATTTTGATATTCATACTGAGTATTCAACTATTAGATATTCAGTAATTCACTGGTTTACAAGAGAAAGTTGTAGCACTTAACACTTTATTTCTTTACACCAGGTCTTTAATCTCCAAAATTACTTCCTTTAATACAAAAACTATGTGATGTAAACAATTCTGGTTTGTATGTATCAAGATATTCACCCCATTGTTTGGGTATATGAGGGTCATTCCAAAATTGTATTTCCTTAGGATTTCTCTGATGGATATCAAAAAATATAATAATAAAAATAAAAATTATACAAAACACACTTGTCTTTCCTTCCTCAAACCTTAACAGCGTTATAGTAATGCATCTAATTTCAATGAGTATCAATAATGTGATTATGTATAATTAGAGTAAAATAAAGTTCTCTCATGCCAATGGAAAAAAATAATAAGTGGGGTGATTTTCATGTGTGTGAGGTGATTTTTAATACACCTAGCACAATGTCTAACACACATAGGAGGTGTTCCATTAATGTCAGCACTTTTCTCTTTCCCATTTCTATTATCAATTTGATGAGAAAACATTTCTTTCCCATGCTTTATAATCACAAATACCTGATCAGTTAAAAAAATAAAATAAAATAAAAATATTGTCAGAAAAACCTCAAGGAAAAAATATTTCTAGAGAAAGTTTTGGGCACTTATCTAAGATGTACTTATCATCCAAGTGAAAGCCCTGATTCTCAAGTTCTCTAGAACAACACTGTCCAAAAGAACTTTCTGTTCAGTTCTGTAACCACAAAACCACGTGTGTCTGTTGAGTACTTGAAATATCACTAGTGCAATTAAGGAACTGAATTTTTAATTCTAAGTTTAAATTTTTAATTTAAATAATCACGTGTGGTTAGTAACTATCCGATTGCGTAGCACCGCTCTAGAGACTGGTCCCACTGAAAAGCTGACTGACATTTTAAAATTCAGTGTTCCCTGGAGATATGATAGCCTTTCCAGCAGTTGTAGAAGCTTGACAAATAGATGAAGCAAGCTAAAGCTCCTGTTCTCTCATTTTTACCTCCAAACTTCAACTTCATACTTTTTCACAACTTATTCACACCTCTCCACCGTATTATTTGAGCAAGTGAAATCAGGTTAAACTAAACATCAACTACATTATTTAAACAGATAGTTTAAGAGCTTGTGTAAAGGCCTTCTTTTGAAATTCTTGTTTAATTTAATGAAAATGTGGGAGAAGGAGAAAGGTGGACTGATGTTTCTAACATCTATGGTTGCCTTCTCCTCAAAAAGTCCACAGGGGTATAGAGCAGGTGAAGGTACCAACTTGCAGTAAAGCTATTACTGAAGGCAAATGGCCAATGAGATCAGATAGGATTTGGTGGTGGGCCTGTTAATAAGACAAGATGCAAACACAATCATACCTTATGTTTACAAGTACCTGAATCTTTTTAAGGAAGAGACCTGAAAAGTCCAACATCTTGTCTGATTCCTTAATTATTATATGCATCACTCAGTTTACAAAAGTGAGACACAAAGAAATTTGTGACAGATTCAGCAAGCCCTAGACTTCCTGATCCTTATTTTACCTTTGACTCACTAGCCTGACTCAACCTTGCATAAGACTAGGCATTAGAACTCCTTCAATGATTCTCTTAATGGTTGACTGTAAATATCATTAAGTGATGTGGTTGTGTCAGAAGTTTTATGACTACAGAACAAAGATTTTTTTCTGGTATATAAAGCTAACAGATTGATGAAGACCTCTCAAAAGTAACCTTGTATCCCTGAGATACAAGTCTTGGCCATAATGCTCTCTAACAATAAGTCCAGGTCGCAGACACAGTGGTGATAGTTCACCAAGAAGAATGCAATGCGAGAGAACACAAACCTGAGTCAGCAAAGCCTCCTCGTCAATGTTGATCAGTGCCTAACAAGTACTTCCTGCTATGAGGGTTTCAGAGAAGCTGAAGGGAGGAAATTTGTTAATTGTTTTGGGTTGTGTCTGCTCTTGACTTAGAATCTAATCATTCATGATACAGATGAAAGTGTCTAGACATGGTGAAATGCCATATTACCTTCACTGAAAAGGGAGGTAACATTAATTTATAGATTGTGCCACTTCTCAAGGTCTAAGGGTTTTCAGAGGAGCATTTCAGCAGGGTTGACTCTAGAAGCAGGGGGAGAGTCAAGCTCATGCTCTGGAAGAGTTAGAAAGGCCTGCCAAACAGGAAACAACCTCCTGTTACTGAAGTAAGAGAAGGCACACATCACAGTCTGCAGCCCTGCTGAAGCAGATGACCCAACCAGTGCTCCTAGAGGAGAATGTGGATCCACTGACATTGTCCAGTGAAAAGTCTGACTGACCCTTACCGATCACATTTAGTGATCAGGAATACAACTGCAATGGACGGTCATTGACATCACTGCACAGCAGCAGCTGAAGTGAGTCAGATCTTGTTGCAAATTCTCCTTCTATTCCCATCCTATTAAATTCAAACTAACATTTATATATGAAGAAGACATCCTTAATCCACCACACATACTAAAATTGCATTGTATCCCAGAAGGGAGAGACAACTGGTAGTTTGTATATCTATATCCCCACTGTGTTAGTTTCTCTCCTTAGGCCAATAGTGCATATTTTCAAGTAAGTAGATAAGGAGTTGGAAATGATTCTTCTGTGAGAAAATAAACAAGAAAATGAAACCCATGACATTGGTCTAATTACTATTACTAGATTAGCCGTATACCTTGCATCTAACTAAGTTAACCAGTTTGGACACGGGACCAGTCATTAGGAAGGCCCCAGGGAGTGGCTGACTGACTTCCTGAAATGTTTCCAGTGGGTGGGTCCCTCATCTGACAGGATTCCAGGACACATCTGGGAAGCCTTGGGACACAGCAACAATTCTGAAAAGAGATCTCTATACACTAAGGTAAAAATAGCTTTCTCCTTCTGTGAAACGTCACTTCACATTTTACCATGGTCTAAAATTCAAATGTCTGTGTTACATTCAGTGCTAAACTCAGCCATCGTAGACATTTTGACATCTTCTGTAGTTGCTGGATTAATATGCAAATAGGTTATTTTTTAGACTGCATTAAAGAACATTTAAATATATTTAAAGGACAGCCAGTGTTAACCAAATGGGAAAGGAAGGAGAGAAAAGAGGGAGGGAGATTTGAATGAGATGGGACATCCAACCTGTCACAGAAAATAGAGAGTAGTGGCTAAGAATATTGGAAGAAATATTGAAAATCAATTTTACGTGTTTATTACATGGAAACTCAAAAGTAGGGCATTTCATTCATCACAACTGGCCTGATTCTTTCATTCCTTGCCTGTCATTCTGACTTCATGATTTTTTTTTTTTCCTTTTTTGTCAGGTTGTTTCCTTCTTGACTAAAATAGAGAAAAAGAAGCTGACTGGATGTGGTTCCCGCCAGAAATTTCTCTGTGGAAGTATCTCACAGGCTGTGGCTTCGTCAGCAATCCCACGACCTGTCAGACATACAATACATGTAGAAAGCATTGTGTCTGAGTTACAAGTGTGTTGAGTGTGTGGGGGGGTGGGGGGGAGAATCAAACAATCAGTCAGTGGTTCTTTCTCTTCTCTATGGAGAATCATTTAAATGTAATTTTTAAAAAATAGAATTTATTTTTCAGAGCAATTTTAAGTTCACAGCAACAATGAACAGAAAATAAGATTTCCCATATAGTCCCTTTTCCCACACTTACATAGCCTCCCCCATTATCAACATCTCCATCAGAGTGGTACATTTGTTACACTTAATGAACCTACATTAATACAACACTATCATCTAAAGTCTATAGTTAGTCATTAAGGTCCACCCACATTCAATGGGTTTATAATGACGTGTCCATTATGAGTATCACAGAGTATTTTCACTGCCCTAATCTTTTGTGCTCTGCCTAGTCATCCCTTCTTCCTCTCACAATGTCATATAGGCGGAATCATGAAAAATGTAGCCTTTTCAGACTTGCTTCTTTTACTTAGTAAAATGCATTTAGGTTTCTTGCATGTCTTTTCATGGATTGACAGCTCATTTCTTATTAGTGCTGAATAATATTCCATTGTCTGGGCTATCCATTCACCTACTGAAAGACATCTTGATTGCTTCCATGTTTTAGCAATCATGAACAAAGCTACTATAAACATCTGTGTACAGATTTATGTGTAGACACAAGTTTTTAGTTCCTATGGGCAAATACCAGAAAAGCAATTGCTGGATCATATGGTAAGAGTATGTTTGGTTTTCTAAGAAACAGCCAAACTGTCTTCTAATGTAGCTGTACTGTTTTGCATTCCCAGCAGCAATGAATGAGAGTTTCTTCTGCTCCATGTCTTCACCAGCATTTGATGTTGCCAACTGTTTTGGCCATTCTAATAGCTGTTTAATAGTATCTCATTGTTTTAATTTGCATTTCACTGATGACATAAGATATGGAGCATTTTTTCATACGCTTATTTGTAATCTGTATAATTTCTCTGGTGAGATCTCTATTACGGTTTTTGGCTCATTTTTTAATCAGGTTGTTCATTTTCTTGTTTTTGAGTTTTAATAATTCTTTTATATTTTGGATAACAATCCTTTAACAAATACGTCTTTTGCAAATATTTTCCCCCAATGTGTGGCTTGTCTTTTTATTCTCTTAGTGTCTTTGGCAGAGTAGAAATTTTAAATTTCAGTGAATTCCAGCTTATCAATTATTTCTTTCATGGATCATACCTTTAGTGTTGTATCTAAAAAGTAATTGCCACATCCAAGGTCATCTAGATATTCCATGTTATACTAGGAATTTTTTAGGTTTCTTTTTATTTTTTTTACATTTAGGTCATTTTGAGTTAATTTTTGTGAAGAGTGTAGAGTATGTGTCTACCTTCCTTTTTTGTATGTGGATATGCAGTTTTCCCAGTACTATTTGTTGAAGAGGTTATCTTTTCTCTATTGTATTGCCTTTGCTTTTTTGTCAAATGTCCATTGACTATATTTATATAGGCCTATTTCTGTGCTCTCTATTCTGTTCCATTGATTTGCCTACTCTTTTGCCAATACAATACTGTATTGCTTATTGTACTGTTATAGTAAGTCTTGAAATTGAGAAGTGTCAATCCTTCAATTTTGTTCTTCTATTTCAACAACATCTCAGCTATTCTGAGTCTTTTGCCTCCCCATATAAACTTTAGAATCAGTTTGTTGAAATCAGAAAAATAACCTTCCAGGATTTTGATTGGGATTTCACTGAATCTATAGATCAAGCTATTATAGAACATAAAGATTAAATATTATAATTTGCATAATTCTACAAAATTATGCCCATTTTACAAGATCACATGACTTACTTTGGCCAATGGGATGTGAATGGACGTGTTTTTATGTCACTTTTGGGCAGAAATTTTTGTTTTGTTTTGTTTTATTTTATTTTTCCAACTTTATTTTGAAAGTTGGCATACATACAGAAAAGTTGAAATGATAGCTTAATGAATGCCTGTTCACTCTTCACCTAGGTTCAACCAGTCATTACTATGTTGCCACATTTGCTTTGTCTCTCTCAAACTCTTGTTATTCTCTTGTTGAACTGTTTGAGATTTAGCTGTAGACTGTCCTGACCCCTCACCTCTAAGTACTCCAGAGCACATCGACTAAGAATGAGGATTTTGTCCTTCCTAACACAGTATCATTTTCACATCTGAGAAAATTAACACTAATTGCATAATATCCATCCATATTCAGATTTTCTAAATTATCGCAAAATGTTTGGGTTTTTTACTATTTTTTTTTTTAACTTTTGGCTTTGTTTGGTCTTCATTGCTGCACGCAGGCTTTCTCTAGTTGTGGCAAGCAGGGGCTATGCTTCGTTGCGGTGTGCAGGCTTCTCATCGCAGTGGCTTCTCCTGTTGTGGAGCATGGGCTCTAGAGTGCAGGCTCAGTAGTTGTGGCGCACAGGATTAGCTGCTCGGAGGCATGTGGGGTATTCCCAGAACAGGGCTCGAAACCGTGTCCCCTGCATTGGCAGGCAGATTCCTTTTTTTTTTTTTTTAACACCTTTATTGGAGTGTAATTGCTTTACAATGGTGTGTTAGTTTCTCATTTGTAACAAAGTGAATTAGTTATACATATACATATGTTCCCATATCTCTTCCCTCTTGCATCTCCCTCTCTCCCACCCTCCTTATCCCACCCCTCTAGGTGGTCACAAAGCACCGAGCTGATCTCCCTGTGCTATGCGGCTGCTTCCCCCTAGTGATCTATTTTACATTTGGAAGTGTATATATGTCCATGCCACTCTCTCACTTTGTCACAGCTTACCCTTCCCCCTCCTCATACCTTCAAGTCCATTCTCTAGTAGGTCTCTGTCTTTATTCCCGTCTTACCCCTAGGTTCTTCATGACCTTTTTTTCTTAGATTCCATATATATGTGTTAACATACAGTATTTGTTTTTCTCTTTCTGACTTACTTCACTCTGTATGACAGACTCTAAGTCCATCCACCTCACTACAAATATCTCAATTTTGTTTCTTTTTATGGCTGAGTAATATTCCATTGTATATATGTGCCACATGTTCTTTATCCATTCATCTATTGATGGACGCTTATGTTGCTTCCATGTCCTGGCTATTGTAAATAGAGCTGCAATGAACATTTTGGTACATGACTCTTTTTGAATTATGGTTTTCTCAGGATATATGCCAAGTAGTGGGATTGCTGGGTCATATAGTAATTCTATTTTTAGTTTTTTAAGGAACCTCCATACTGTTCTCCATAGTGGCTGTATCAATTTACATTCCCACCAACAGTGTAAGAGTGTTCCCTTTTCTTCACACACTCCCCAGCATTTATTTTTTTCTAGATTTTTTGATGATGGCCATTCTGACCGGTATGAGATGATATCTCATTGTAGTTTTGATTTGCATTTCTCTAATGATTAAGACATTGAGCATTCCTTCATGTGTTTGTGGGCAATCTGTATATCTTCTTTGATATACATAGAGAATCCTAAAGATGCTACCAGAAAACTACTAGTGCTAATCAATGAATTTGGTAAAGTAGCAGGATACAAAATAATGCACAGAAATCTCTGGCACTTCTATACACTAATGTTGAAAAATATGAAAGTGAAATTAAGAAAACACTCCCATTTACCATTGCAACAAAAAGAATAAAATATCTAGGAATAAACCTACTTAAAGAGACAAAAGACCTGTATGCAGAAAAAAGACCTGTATGTAGAAAATTATAAGACACTGATGAAAGAAATTAAAGATGATACAAATAGATGGAGAGATATACCATGTTCTTGGATTGGAAGAATCAACATTGTGGAAATGACTATACTACAGATTCAATGCAATCCCTATCAAAATACCACTGGCATTTTTCACAGAAATAGAACAAAAAAATTCACAATTTGTATGGAAACACAAAAGACCCCAAATAGCCAAAGCAATCTTGAGAACGAAAAATGGAGCTGGAAGAATCAGGCTCCCTGACTTCAGACTATACTACAAAGCTACAGTAATCAAGATAGTATGGTACTGGCACAAAAACAGAAATATAGATAAATGGAACAGGATAGAAAGCCCAGAGATAAACCCACGCACATATGGACATCTTATCTTTGATAAAGGAGGCAAGAATATACAGTGGAGAAAAGACAGCCTCTTCAATAAGTGGTGCTGGGAAAAGTGGACAGCTACATGTAAAGGTATGAAATTAGAACCCTCCCTAACACCGTATACAAAAATAAACTCAAAATGGATTAAAGACCTAAATGTAAAGCCAGACACTATCAAACACTTAGAGGAAAACATAGGCAGAACACTCTATGACATAAATCACAGCAAGATCCTTTCTGACCCACCTCCTAGAGAAATGGAAATAAAAACAAAAATAAACAAATGGGACCTAATGAAACTGCAAAGCTTTTGCACAGCAAAGGAAACCATAAACAAGACCAAAAGAGAGCCCTCAGAATGGGATAAAATATTTGCAAATGAAGCAACTGACAAAGAATTAATCTCCAAAATTTACAAGCAGTTCATGCAGCTCAATAACAAAAAAAAACAAACAACCCAATCCAAAAATGGGCAGAACACCTAAATAGACATGTCTCCAAAGAAGATATACAGATTGGGCAGAAATTTTAAGCACCAATCCATAGTTTCCAAGTTCTCTTTGCCTTTTGTTTTAGCTGTTAGTAAAAACAAGTAAATAAAAACTCTGTATATAGTCTTCCAAGATTTGGGTCTTTGAAATCTACATATTTATTTTTTTAATATCAAAAATCCTGTCTCTTACAAATGAAAGATTTGATTTCCAGACTGTTTTTTTCTATTGTGGGTTCTACAGAATCAAAGCTGGCCAATTATTCCTTATTCCTAAGATGTCTGTCATTTCCCCAAAGACAGTACCTACAGAAAGCTGTCCCTGCTGCCCAAAAGAGAAGGAAAGAATTAAAGAATTTCAAGAGTAGGAACGCCTATTAATATCTGTAAATATTTTTCTGATACGTGTGATAAAACACATCTTGGGCATTAAAACAGCACAGGCTTGTCACACTGCCTACACACAAAGCCCAATAGTACCTGTTCACAACTGCTCTCTAACTCCTATTTTGATTGTACCACCTCCATGCTTTTTAACATTTTGGTGTGGGGGGAGGGGCATCTATATCTCATAAACACCACAGCTCCATGTTACATTTACTCAGGGAGAAAAAAAAGCCTATTAATAATTTTCTCTGTAATTCTAGCTTTTTAAAGTGACATCAAATTCATCAGTGTTACAAAATATCAGGTAAAGAGTAGATCTCAAGATTTTCTTGGAAGGTTGGTTTAGAAGCTGGGAAAGCCACTTTAACTGATATAAACAGTCTATTTCTTCTACGAGGGGTCAATCTGATGGATGTTCTTAGTTATTTTCATCTTAGATTACTGTCTTCTTATTATTTTAGAGAAGAAGGGAAGGTCATGAAGGAATTCGAGTACAGACACTTCAGACTCAGATATCTTGTTCTGTTTATTAGGGTGCTGTAAAATGAGCATAATTTTGCAAAATTATGTAAATCATAAAATCTGCTTATTATATTGTCCTCCCAGATCAGGATTTAAACTCTCCTAAATCAAAAGCTATTTTGTCTCTTGAGATGTGCACATATGTGCTCTTGCTCAATATTTGCTAACAGGAAATTGGGAAATACCATAATAAGGCAGAAGGTATGTTCAGCCCTTATCTTCTCTCCCTTTCAGGCTGGAGAATAAGCTTTAAAAGGGGCTTTAACAAGGCTGGACCCAGGTTAACCTTGGCGTGAACTTCTGGCATTCTGCTTGTGGGGTGATCCAGAACTAAGTGGTCCCAACTCAGAAAACTGCAGAGGCTAGAAATGGTCTTACAGTTGGATAGGAAGAGGTCCCTGAAGGGATAGACATACCAGCTCTGGAGGTGAATAAAAAAGTACGTTCCTTTCTTTGACTTTAGATAATTGAGTTCTAGGTTTTGAGAAGAACCTCATTCAAACCTACCTATTAGATGTGGTTGGCCCTTACAATAAGCCAGAGATAAGGAGAAGGGACCCATTGGAGATTCAACTGAGGGTCCATAGCTAATGGACTTTGGGAAGAATCATATCATTTTCCAGATTTTAATTTCTCCATGTCTCCCTTAACTTTTTGTGAAGTAAGCACTAGAAGCTGCCTTCAGCCATTACTGTGTGGAATTATGAGCAAGGCCTGGTCTACACCTTAAACTAAAAGTGCAAAGGACATAACAGCTGTTTAAAAGTAAGTTTTCTAGTGACAGAAATGACTACAGAAGAGCAGTACAGCAGTCTGAAGCCAATAGCTAGCTGCAGTGGGCAACCACAACCAGGAGGGAATCCATGGAACTAAGCCTATCAGCCATCCTGAACATGTCCAAAGACATTTGAGGAGAAGAACATGGTAAAAGTCTGACCTTTTGCAGGCTTGCAACATGGGGGATTGTGTTATAATGATTTGAACATCAAAAGAAGTCATGACTGTAGTCACAGGCTGCTGAAGTCTGATATCTGAGTTCTAACAACAATAATACTTTTTTCATATCTAGGGTTAAAAGTCCACCTAAGATACTGAAATACTTCCAACATGATTTGTGACTGTCCTTGACTACTCCAGCCCCAACTCACGCACCTCCTAATTGTTCTCACAATCCAGCAACTAAAGGGTCAACATCTGACAAAGTTGGGGATCTCTAGAGCCTGTTCCATTGCCACAACATGCTGATTATTAGATTATTTGGCTGTTACCTTTGCCTACATGTAGCTGAGCTTGACTGTAAGAGATAGAAGGAAATACTTTTAAATGGTGTTTGTTTATTTTTTAAAGATTTTTTTGATGTGGACAATTTTTAAAGTCTTCATTGAATTTGTTACAATATTGCTTCTGTTTTATGTTTTAGTTTTTTGGCTGCAAGGCATGTGGGATCTTAACTCCCCAACCAGGGATTGAACCCACACCCCTGCATTGGAAGGTGAAGTCTTAACTACTGAGCCACCAGGGAAGTCCTTAGTATTTGTTCTTAAAGAGTTTATTTGGGAGAAAAATAAAGACCAACTTATGTAGGCTAAAGAACATTATAGTAAATGCCTTATGAATACAGAGCCAAGGGGAACTGTAGAAAGCTAGAGTAATCAGGAAGGCTGAGGGAGGTCAGATGAAGGGAAAGTAAAGTTTTCTTGAAGGAGTGTTGGCTTCTGTCCTGGGTTGGGTTCATATTTTTACATTACCCTCACTCTAACTATATATATCTTTTGCCACGTGATAAAACACAATTGTTTCTGGGCTGTGCAACTCAACCTCCCTTGTTTACTTGCCGACCACTAATTACCACGTTGATTTTTCTATGTAGTAGTAGTAATTGAAGAAATTATGGGGCTGCAATATGAAGAGAGACAATGGGCCATCTCTTGTCCTAAGTTATGGAGCTGCCATAATTATCAAGGCCAAATCTTTTATTACATTATTCTCAATAAAATTTGGAATCAACTGTATATAAATAATGACCCAATTAATTCATTTAAATGAATTCACTAATTTAAAATGAATTGTGATCAATTGTTAAGAGCAGCAACTTAGATATTAATTCTATACAAAGCTGACTGTATATTTAACTCATAATGAAGGCAGTAAAAAGCAAAGCCATGAAATACAGAATATGTGGGAATAAAATTGGAGCATGTAAGAGAATCCAATTGTGTACACTTCTTAAAAGTTTAATGGTTTCTAAAATTCAGTGTTATCCCAGTATTAAAAAAATCATCAGATTAATCATATCACTTGTCAAGAAACTGATGAAAAGAAGTTATAATAGAAGAAAAAAACCAAATTTTTTCCATTATCTTCAGTGGATCAAAGCAAAATATTTGCTTAATTGGGTACCATAGTTGAACTTGTCACTGTTTTACTGCCCTGTAAATAAAAGCTGTTTTCAAAAGCCAGATAATTAGGTGTCAGAGCATGTGATAGTCAAGTACATGAGAGAGAATCATTAAGAAACCCCCCACATCCTGCCTGCCCCCCATGAAACCACATATACTTTTCTTAAAGGAAAATGTCTTTTAGAAAGTTTTTCCAAGTATGCCCTAGGAATAGGCTCATAGCTGTGTTAGTGAAAATTTGGGTAGAATTTTTTTTTTTTTATGAAATAAAAAAAAAATTAATTCCAGAAAAGGAGAGGCTTCTGGTAATAGATGACTCATGAGAAAGAGCTTGGCAATTTTCTATCAACCATTATATTCTTTACAATGTATGAAGTTCAGCAGGGTCCTCATTACCCTACTGTGAGCTCATGGCCATGAATGGTGCAATGAAATGTTAATCAGACCTTCCTTCTCTGATGACATTAAGAAGAAGCTAGCAACAAGAACTTCCCCTCTTCTAGTATTAAGTATATTGTATGAAAACCTTTCCTTCTGAATTCTTAATATTTCAAAATGGTGTCCTAATTTTCAGGCTATGTGAGTACAGTAGTTTTTGACTCAAATATATCTTTTTTCCCCCATTTTGCTACCCCAAAACCCCTCCAATGTCTACATTTACTTTTAAGCTTGTTTCTAGAATCCAGCCATGCTATGATCCTTGGTTTCTTTTGAAAAAGTGATGCTGATGTTGCAGCTTAGTAGATCCCCTGTCTTCGTTCCAGGTTCTGGGGAGAATGTTGGCCCACCTCTTCGCTGAAACCTCATTTCACCAAAAGTCTTTCTCTGAACCCCAGTCTAGGTTAGCCCCCACCCTCCCACACCCACAGGCACTCTCATAAAACCCAGAGCTTCCTCATTTATCATGGCTTGTTGACACTGATCTCCTGCACTGGATTATGAGAGAGGTGCCAGAGCTTAACCTGCTTAACCACAGCCTCAGAGAGGTGTTTGGGACACAGTCAGAGTGCATGTATATGTGCCGAATGTCATATAGAGTGTATCCTTCATTGCACATTTTTATATGTTATATACAAGTTACATTACATTATATATTTATTATATATTTCATAAATTATATAATATACTTTAAATCTTAATTTCAGCTATCACAGGAAATTTCTAATCAGATTTCTATCCTGGAAATATTTATTCTTCTATCTGGAAGTATTTTTTCTCTAGAAAACCTTAAAACAACAAAACTAATACTTGCTTTTTAATAAAAATGTCTTAAAGCTAAGACCACAAATTTTTAAAAATAAATATTTCGCTGTATTCTAAGGATAAAAACAGTTTTAAGAACTAAAGAAACTACTAGGTGGTAGAGCCATCAAGGGCTAATAGGAAAGTTCTTGGTGAACAGTGGGATCCTCACCTGCGAGGATGAAAGCTGTGATCCCTCACCATCCACACTGCCTTCATCCTTAGCAGGGTGAGTGCTGGTCTTCAAGGCCGAAGGCATAGAGTCAACCCTCTCACTAAGACTTTATCTCTGGTTTAAAAGCTTTATTGATTCACATCTGCTGATGTTCATTAGCTTCATTCTTGAAAGAAGGTATTTGAGAGCAGGGAGAGAGAATGAGAGGGCACAAAATATTTACTTCACATGGGGAAGAAAGGATGTCATGTGAAAAGGATAAATTTCACTAGCACAGCCCAAGTTTTGCAAGCCTTCATGAGGCCTAGGAGTTTTTCCACGTAATAAATTCTGCCCAGGCTTGCAGTTTGCAGTACCATCCTAAATTATTTTATTTTTACCAAATAAGAACTGATGGAAACCTTTCCAGCACTTGGACAGCTGTATTGTCCAGGAGTAATCCCTGTATGATGCTCTAATGAGGAAAAGCGCCCATTTGTTCAGTCAACCAGACCAGCATTTACTTTGCTGAGCCCTAATGATGATTAAGGAAACAAGACTTTCCTCAGAAGCTGTGCTTCCTGATAGAAGAAATACTGGAGAGGCCAGCACTCATTGTTTCTGTCTAAGGCTCAAGAAGAGTTCCTTTCTTTTTTTTCCTCACTAAGAGGAAAAAAGTACCAAAATAATGGTTATAAGCTCTTAATTATAGCTTGTAATAATAATAATCCCAAAGAATCTGATCATTAACATAGGTAATGACCAGTTTGTTAGTGTGTTAGCTGCTCTCAGCTCCATCCTGGGATACACAATTATCAAGCCAGTCATTAAATACTAGTAATGACTAATTACTACAGAATTAAAAGCTTAAATATAAATAAAGTGATATTGAAACTTTTTAATGTGTTGATGTGTCTTCTCTTTACCATGGTTGTACTGTATATTATGTTCTTATGAACGATGTTATTTCTAGAGGGGTTATGGCTGTTTCTGAGTGGGATTCCATTTATGTCTGCAGCAGATGTTTAATCTACCACATACTGGCTATTGTTTTGTAAGTCCCTATACTTCTTCTTAATGAAATCTCCTTAGCTCACATATTTCTGGGTTATTGGGGAGGTTGTTTTGAGGTGTTCAGGTTTGTATTGTTTTTTTCTTTGTTTGTTTGTTTTTACTTTGCCCTCACATTCTAATTTTAAAGCTTTATTCCTCACTTAATTAGCCCCAGGATCACACATACACAGACAACTTTGCAGCATTGTCAATATTATTACTGTCAACCAAAACCAGTTCCACATAAGCATGGTCCATGGCTATCTCAATAGAACAATATATTACCTTTGGATAGAATTTTATTATATCAAAGTGATTTTTAGGTCCAGTTGTGTAAATGTGAATTCATGTGTCTCCTCTAATCCACAAAGCACATCTGAGATGGAAGGAGTGAGATTTATACTGGCCCTATGTTTTTAAACAAGAAAGCCAATGCAAAGAGAAGTCATATGAACTGCCTGAGGCCACACAGCTGGCTTATGTCAGAGCAAGAGTTGAGAGTAAGTGGTGTGGTGGAAGGAGCCCCAGGCTGAGATCAAGGGACCTGATTCTTTTCGTAGTTCTGTCAAGCTGGAAATACGTGTAAACTTTGAGGACTCCAGCTTTCTAGATTGAAGCTTCCTCATGGGTAAAATGAGGTTTTAAACTTGATAACCTTCAGGGTTTCTTCCAGTTCTGGCCTCTTAATTCACAGATTTGTCAGGTATTAAACCAAGGGGCAGTTTAATTAAAGACCATGATATAATACAGTTATATAAAAAAATGCATCAAGGTGAACTGAATTATTTGGGGGCAAGATTATGAGAATAGGAAAACATGACCTATGTCCTAAATGACAGGTTTGGGAAACAGAGTATTTTAACAAAGGATGTTAAAACACTGTCATGGAAACAGGACAAACCCTGGACATAAAAGCAAGACAACTATAAGGTGATGAGAAAAGATCAAAATTATATTTCAGTAATTTAAATTCTGTGAGTCTTCAGGATAAGGAGACATCAGTAGTAGTTTCTTTGATAACCTGTAGCATTTTCTTTTTTTCCATCTTGGTTTAAGTGAAAATCTTTTTTGACATCTTTCTCTCCCTTTCTTCTCTGTTAGAACCTCAGCAGGGCAATCTAAGGCTTTGAGCCCTATAACTGGCTTCAAAGCCAAATTATATCACTCAGGTAAAGCTTCTATGCCCTTCCAATATTCCACACACTCCAAAATTCTGCCCACCAGAGATACATGTGTACAAATAGACACACACATTCTTTTTCTTATTTTCTCAGGAAAATTCAGGATATAAGCACACGGGCAGAATAAAAGTTTGGGTGAGATATGAGAGCAGCCCCTGGGTAAGACAGGTTGAAAATGTTACTGACAAATGAGAGAAGCACAATCATTTTTAAGTTGTCTGGTCAATACTGACAAATTCTTTCCTACATTTGAGTTCATCTTGGTCACCAGTATTAGCCATGATGCATTCCTAAAATGCATTATGCCTTTCAAAGCTTTTTTCCATCTGGGTATAACTGAATAAGTACAAAGCCCTGTGAGGTTTGTAGATTTAGGATCATGCCTCTGTTTATAGATAAACTTCTCAAAAACAAGAAGAGTTGGATGGTGTATTAGAGCCACACAAATGTGTTCTTCTCATCACTGATATAGAATGAACTCAGTTAAAAGAGTTACTTACTGAATTTTCAATAAATATAAACTCATACTTTAAGTTTTACCTTTAGCTAAACTAAAAAAAAAAAAAGTTTGAATGGTTTTTCAGTGAGACAGTTATGACTAAACCTACCAAACCTATAACTTTTTAAAACTGTTGAACCAGAATAAATCTGATATTATAATATTGTTGCATCTGAACTCAAAGGGAACTGAGAATCTATTTTTGTAATAATCTATTTTAATGTTGTGATTATTATGATTTTGCTTGTGGAAACTAAGGAAGGTAGTTTTGGTCATGCCTGGTAAGTGGGATAGTTTTTGAATATCATGGGATAAGATGAGGGCAGTGAAAAGGCAAAAAGATAAATGACAATCTGGGAAAATATAGTTGCAACTAATATAGCAGAGAAATGATTAATGTCCCTGATATATTATTAGCTTCTAAAGCCCAACAACCCTATAGAAAAATGAGCTGGAGAAGTGAACATACAGCCACAGAAACAGAAATTCAAGGGCTCCTTAGCCATATAAAAAGTTGTTCACAATAATAGAAATACGAATTGAAACCACAAGATATTCTTTCTTTTATATTAGATTAGCAAAACTCCAAAGTTGACAGCATACCCTAAAGGTGAGGCTGTGAGGAAACGAGCACTCTTGTGCATTTCTAGTGGGAATAAAAAATAACAAAAACAGGACATATTTTGCTAAAAGATGCATTTACCTTTTGATCTAGTAATTCCAATTCCAGGAGTCCATCTTAAATTCACTGGTTAAAACTATAAAAAGAGGGAGAGAAGAAGATGGCAGAAGAGTAAGATGCGGAGATAACCTTCCTCCCCACAGATACATCAGAAATACATCTACACGTGGAACAACTCCTACAGAACACTTACTGAACACTGGCAGAAGACCTCAGACCTCCCAAAAGGCAAGAAACTCCCCACGTACCTGGGTAGGGCAAAAGAAAAAAGAATAAACAGAGACAAAAGAATAGGGATGGAACCTGCACCAGTGGGAGGGAGCCGTGAAGGAGGAAAGGTTTCCACACAGTAGAAGCCCCTTTGCAGGCGGAGACTGTGGGTGGCGGAGGCGGAGAGTTTCTAAGCCACGGAGGAGATCAAAGCCACAGGGGTGCGGAGGGCAGAGCGGAGAGATTCCCACACAGAGACTCGGTGCCGACCAGCACTCACAAGCCCGAGGGGCTTCTCTGCTCACCCACCAGGGTGGGCGGGGTCTGGGAGCTGAGGTTCGGGCTTTGGTCGGAGCGCAGGGAGAGGACTGGGGTTGGTGGCGTGAACACAGCCTGCAGGGAGTTAGTGCACCACGGCTAGCTGGGAGGGAGTCCGGGAAAAAGTCTGGACCTGCCTAAGAGGCAAGAAACTTTTTCTTCCCTCTTTGTTTCCTGGTGCACGAGGAGAGGGGATTAAGAGCGCTGCTTAAAGGAACTCCAGAGACGGGCACAAGCCACGTCTAACAGCGCGGACCCCAGAGTCGGGCATGGGACGCTAAGGCTGCTGCTGCTGCCACCAAGAAGCCTGTGTGCGAGCACAGGTCACTATCCATGCCGCCCCTCCAGGGAGCCTGTGCAGCCCGCCACTGCCAGGATCCCGGGATCCAGGGACAACCTCCCCGGGAGAACACAGGACATGCCTCAGGATGGTGCAACGTCACACTGGCCTCTGCCACTGCAGGCTCACCTTGCATCCGTACCCCTCCGTCCCCACGGCCTGAGTGGGCCAGAGCCCCAGAATGAGCAGCTCCTTTAACCCTGTCCTGTCTGAACGAAGAACATACGCCCTCCAGCGACCTACACGCAGGGGTGGGGCCAAATCCAAAGCTGAATATCGGGAGCTCTGCAAACAAAGAAGAGAAAGGGAAATCTCTCCCAGCAGCCTCAGGAGCAGCGGATTAAATCTCCACAATCAACTTGAGGTACCCTGCATCTGTGGAATACCTGAATAGACAATGAATCATCCCAAATTGAGGAGATGGACTTTGAGAGCAAGATTTATTATTTTTTCCCCTTTTCCTCTTTTTGTGAGTGTGTATGTGTATGCTTCTGTGTCAGATTTCGTCTGCATAGATTTACTTTCACCATTTGTGCTAGGGTTCTATCCATCCGTTTTCTAGATCCAGCCTCATCCACCAGAACACAGGCACTAGTCCCCTCCACCAGGAAGCCTACATAACCCACTGACCAACCTTAGCCACTGGGGACAGACAATAAAAACAATGGGAACTACGAACCTGCAGCCTGCAAAAAGGAGACCCCAAACACAGTAAGATAAGCAAAAAGAGAAGACAGAAAAACACACAACAGATGTAGGAGCAAGATAAAAACTCACCAGACCTAAGAAATTAAGAGGAAATAGGCAGTCTACCTGAAAAACAATTCTAGCTGATCTTTCAGCAGAAACTCTGCAAGCCAGAAGTGACTGTCAGGACAAATTTAAAGTGATGAAGGTGAAAAACCTACAACCAAATTACTCTACCCAACAGGGATCTCATTCAGATCTGATGGAGAAATTTAAAACTTTACAGACAAGCAAAAGCTGAGAGAGTTCAGCACCACCAAACCAGGTTTACAACAAATGCTTAAGGATCTTCTCTAGGCAAGGAACAAAGAGAAGGAAAAGATCGATAATAACAAACCCAAAACAATTTAGAAAATGGGAAAAGGAACATACATATCAATAATTACCTCAAGGAGTGTTACCCCAATAAAGATGTTTAAAAAAATAAATAAATAAAATAATTACCTCAAATATAAATGGACTAAATGCTCCCACCAAAAGACACAGACTGGCTGAATGGGTACAAAACAAGACCCTTATATATGCTGTCTATAAGAGACCCGCTTCAGACCTAGAGACACATACAGACTGAAAGTGATGGGATGGAAAATGTTATTCCATGCAAACGGAAACCAAAAGAAAGGTGGAGTAGCAAGTCTCATATCAGACAAAAAAGACTTAAAAATAAAGACTATTAGAAGAGACAAAGAAGGACACTGCATAATGATCAAGGGATTGATCCAAGAAGATGATACAACAATTTTAAATATTTATGCACCCAACATAGGAGCACCTTAATACATAAGGCAAATACTAACAGCCATAGAAGGGAAAATCGACTGTAACACATTCATAGTAGGGGACTTTTACACCCCACTTTCACCAATGGACAGATCATCCATAATGAAAATAAATAAGGAAACACAAGCTTTAAATGATACATTAAACAGGATGGACTTAATTGATATTTATAGGACATTCCATCCAAAAACAACAGAATACACATTTTCCTCAAGTGCTCATGGAACATTCTCCACAATAGATTATAACTTGTGTCGCAAAACAAGCCTTGGTAAATTTAAGAAAATGGAAATTGTATCAACTATCTTTTCCTATCACAACACTATGAGACTGGATATCAATTACAGGAAACTATCTCTAAAAAATGCAAACACATGGAGGCCAAACAATACCTTACTTAACAACGAAGTGTTAACTGAAGAAATCAAAGAGGAAATCAAAACAATTCCTAGAAACAAATGACAATGGAGACACAATGACCCAAAACCTATGGGATGCAGCAAAAGCAGTTTTAAGAGGGAAGTTTATAGCAATACAATCTTACCTTAAGAAACAGGAAACATCTAGAATAAACAACCTAACCTTGCACCTAAAGCAATTAGAGAAAGAAGAACAAAACAACCCAAGTTAGAAGAAGGAAAGAAATCATAAAGATCAGACCAGAAATAAATGAAAAAGAAATGAAGGAAATGATAGCAAAGATCATTAAAACTAAAAGCTGGTTTTTTGAGAAGATAAACAAAATTGATAAACCATTACCCAGACTCATCAAGAAAAAAAGGGAGAAGACTCAAATCAATAGAATTAGAAATGAAAAAGGAGAAGTAACAACTGACACTGCAGAAATACAAAAGTTCATGAGAGATTATTACAAGGAACTCTATGCCAATAAAATGGACAATCTGGAAGAAGTGGACAAATTCTTAGAAATGCACAACCTACCAAGACTGAATCAGGAAGAAATAGAAAATATGAACAGACCAATCACAAGCACTGAAATTGAAACTGTGATTAAAAATCTTCCAACAAACAAAAGCTCAGGACCCGATGGCTTCACAGACAAATTCTATCAAACATTTAGAGAAGAGCTGACACCTATCCTTCCCAAACTCTTCCAAAATATAGCAGAGGGAGGGATACTCCCAAACACATTCTACGAGGCCACCATCACTCTGATACCAAAACCAGACAAAGATGTCACAAAGAAAGAAAACTACAGGCCAATATCAGTGATGAACATAGATGCAAAAATCCTCAACAAAATACTAGCAAACAGAATCCAACAGCACATTAAAAGGATCATACACCATGATCAAGTGGTGTTTATTCCAGGAATGCAAGGATTCTTCAATATACGCAAATCGGTGTTTATTCCAGGAATGCAAGGATTCTTCAGTATATGCAAATCAATCATTGTGATACACCATATTAACCAACTGAAGGAGAAAAACCATATGATCATCATATGGTTTATGAGTTATGAGATTATGAGTTATTGTTATGAGATTATGGTTTCTCTGTTAAAAGCAGAGAAAGCTTTTGACAAACTTCAACACCTATTTATGATAACACCCCCCACCCCAGAAAGTAGGCATGGGGGGAACTTTCCTCAACATAATAAAGGCCATATATAACAAACCCACAGCCAACATCATCCTAAATGGTGAAAAACTGAAAGCATTTCCACTAAGATCAGGAACAAGACAAGGTTGCCCACCCTCACCACTCTTATTCAACTTAGTTCTGCAAGTTTTAGCCACAGCAATCAGAGAAGAAAAGGAAATAAAAGCAATCTAAATCAGCAAAGAAGAAGTGAAGCTATCACTCTTTGCAGATGACACGATACTATACATAAAAAATCCTAAATATGCTACCAGAAAACGACTAGAGCTAATCAATGAATTTGGTAAAGTAGCAGGATATAAAATTAATGCACAGAAATCTCTGGCATTCTTATACACTAATGATGCAAAATCTGCAATTGAAATCAAGAAAACACTCCCATTTACCTTTGCAACCAAAAGAAAATAATATCTAGGAATAAACCTACCTAAAGAGACAAACGACCTGTATGCAGAAAATTATAAGACACTGATGTAACAAATTAAAGATGATATAAATAGATGGAGAGATATACTTACTGGACAGGTACATGTAAAAGTATGAGATTAGATCACTCCCTAACACCATACACAGAAATAAGCTAAAAATGGATTAAAGACCTAAATGTAAGGCCCTGAACTTTCAAACTCTTAAAGGAAAATGTAGGCAGAGCACTCTATGACATAAATCATAGCAAGATCCTTTCTGACCCACCTCCTAGAGTAATGGAAATAAAAACAAAAATAAACAAATGGTACCTAATGAAACTTCAAAGCTTTTGCAAAGCAAAGGAAACCATAAACAAGACCAAAAGACAACCCTCAGAATGGGAGAAAATATTTGCAAATGAAGCAACTGACAAAGGATTAATCTCCAAAATTTACAAGCCGCTCATGCAGCTCAATAACAAAAAAACAAACAACCCCATCCAAAAATGGGCAGAAGACTTAAATAAACATTTCTCTGAAGAAGATATACATACTGCCAACAAACACATGAAAGAATGTTCAACATCATTAATCCTTAGAGAAATGCAAATCAAAACTACAATGAGATTTCATCTCACACTAGTCAGAATGGCCATCATCAAAAAATCTAGAAACAATAAATGCTGGAGAGAGGGTGGGGAAAATGGAACACTATTGCACTGCTGGTGGGAATGTGAAATGGTTCAGCCACTATGGAGAACAGTATGGAGGTTCCTTAAAAAACTACAAATAGAATTACCATATGACCCAGCAATCCCACTACTGGGCATATACCCTGAGAAAACCAAAATTCAAAAAGAGTCATGTACCAAAATGTTCATTGCAGCTCTATTTACAATAGCCAGGAGATGGAAACAACCCAAGTGTCCATCGAGAGATGAATGGATAAAAAAGATGTGGCACATATTTACAATGGAATATTACTCAACCATAAAAAGAAACGAAATTGAGCTATTTGTAATGAGGTTTCTGTCAGAGTCCAGTAAGTCAGAAAGAGAAAGACAAATACCGTATGCTAACACATATATATGGAATTTAAGAAAAAAAAATGTCATGAAGAACCTAGGGGTAAGACAAGAATGAAGACACAGACCTACTAGAGGATGGACTTAAGTATATGGGGAGGGGGAAGGGTAAGTTGTGACAAAGTGAGAGAGTGGCGTGTACATATATACATTACCAAATGTAAAATAGATAGCTAGTGGGAAGTAGCCGCATAGCACAGGGAGATCAGCTCGGTACTTTGTGACCACCTAGAGAGGTGAGAGAGGGAGGGTGGGAGGGAGGGAGACACAAGAGGGAAGAGATATGGGAAGATATGTATATGTATAACTGATTCACTTTGTTATAAAGCAGAAACTAACACACCATTGTAAAGCAATTATATTCCAATAAAATGTAAAAAAAAAAGTATACTTAGCAATATACAACCTTATTTTAAACACTAAGGAATTAAATGCCTATGAATTATTTTTATTTTTTAAATAATTTATTTGAAATGATTTAAACATAGTTCATTTTTTCCCTTGCTCAGATACCCCAACTGTTAACACTTTAATACAGTTGATTTCTCAACTACTTTCTCTGTTTTACCCCGTTATCACTACTCTTTTTTCCTCCACCACTTAAGAGCAATATGTGAACATGGTGAATTCCACCCCAAACTGACTAATGTGATTTTACCTAAACAAAGACACTCTCCTATATAACAATTATACTGCCCTTTGATTTAGAAAACCAACGTGGATACAAGACTTCTTGCTGCCCACAGGTCCTGTTCAAATTTTTCAGCTGATCCAAAATATGTCCATTCTTTTCTGGTTGAGATTCTGAGCCAGGATTGTGTGTTGCATTTTGTTGCCATATCTTTTCCTTCTCCTCCAGTCTCAAAATCTTTCCGATTCCTTTCTTTTTCACATTCTTGAGCTATAGAATGACCCTCACCTTGGTGTTTCTGATTCCTCTTGACCAGATCTGTTTACACTTCCTTGACAAGTGCATCTTGAAGTTAAAAATCTGAGGAAATATCTGCACTCCTGTGGTTATTGTGGCATTATTCACAGTAACCAAGGTATGAAAACAACCTAAGTCTCCATCAAAAGATGAATAGATATAAAATAGATAACTAATAAGGACCTACTGTATAGCACAGGGAACTCTACTTAATACTCTGTAATGACCTATATGAGAAAAGAATCTTAAAAAGAGTGGATATATGTATAACTGATTCACTTTGCTGTACAGCAGAAAATAACACAACATTGCAAATCAACTATACTCCAATAAAAAATTTTTTAAAAATTAAAAAAGTATAAAAAGACATGTATGCAAGATATTCTTTTCTAGTCTATTTGTAATAAAAAAGAAACTGGACACTAGATACAAGGTAAATGTCTACCAGTAGGAGACTGGTTGAATAAACTCTGGAACATCCAGCCACAAAATGGTGTACTTGTTGCTGTGAAAAGGAATGAGAATTATCTCTATGTGCTACTATGTAGTGATATCCAGGTAATATTATAAGTAAAGAAAACAAGGTGAGGGAAAGTATGCTCCAATTTATATAAGAAAGAGTTGAAAAAATATATATATACATGTCTACATGTGTATATATATAAACTCATAATGATATTTTTTTTAAAGCTAATTGGAATCCATTAGAAGATGATAGTAGTTTGCATCATTATTTTGAAAACTAGTTAATAAAGAGAAAGAGTTAAACATCTATCCTGACTTTCCTATACACACGGAACCACTGGGTTACCAAATACTTAAAAAGGGAAATTCCTCTTTAAGGAAGTATCCTAGGGCTTCCCTGGTGGCGCAGTGGTTGAGAGTCCGCCTGCCAATGCAGGGGACACAGGTTCATGCTCCGGTCCGGGAGGATCCCACATGCCGTGGAGCGCCTGAGCCTGTGAGCCATGGCTGCTGAGCCGGCGCGTCCGGAGCCTGTGCTCCGCAACAGGAAGCCACAACAGTGAGGCCCGCGTACCAGAAAAAAAAAAAAAAAAAGGTATCCTAGATAATAAATGAAAAGAAAATATAGAATATTATTATTGTGAAACCCCCAATGAATTAATGGAGAAAGGCAATAAGCATCAATGGCTGCTGACATCATAAAAAGAGATAGCCACGCAGTAAATGTTTCCTGATGGAAGAAAACATCACCATCTATGAGTTTATTTGCCAAAAACCAAGTTGAACCTGAATCTGGTCAAGCCTCCTCCAGATCTATCTACCAATTTGGGGAAATACAGAGGAAGAGGAAGGTGTTAAGTGACATCACAGTGTTACAATCAGCAAACTGTGGAAACTTCTACAGGACAAATGACCAAATTTCTCCTGCAAATAATATGCAAAGGAAATAAAAGGAAATGGAGAAAGAACTTATAAGTTAAAAGGGAACTCATGAGATATTGCTATCAATAACAATGCATGGGCCTTATTTGGATCCTAATTCAAAGAAATAAACTGGGGAAAATCATATTATGAAATTATTAGAAATTTGAATACTGACTGGCTATATTAAAGAAACTATTTTAACTTATTTTATATATGACAATAATAGTGTGGTTATGTTTTCTGAAAGTTATTATATTTTAGAGATGCATAATAAAATCTTTATAGAAGAGATAATATGATTTCTGGAAGAAGCAAATCGGGACATAGATGAAACAAGATTGTCCATGAGTCAATTAATTTTGAACAAATGTGATACATGCAAGAAGGTTCATTATACTATTTCTGTCTATCTTGGTATAGGTTTTAAACTTCCATAATAAGATATTTTTCAAAATGTGGGAGATGAGAAGGTGGACTGAGTAGATTTTTTGTGGTTAATAAAATGTCCACTGTTTCACTGGTCAACCAATGATTTGTGGTCATGGGGCCACAATCCTAGGTTCTTATAAGACAGAATCTTCATAAAACAGAAATATCTGAGCTTTTCATGCTCTATATAAATCACATAGCCTTCCACCAAAAATTAGTGGAAAATTTACAAATAAACCTCTGTATATTCATGTAGTTCCCTGAGTCTCACACTTGTAACACTCTAAAAGTATAGCTGCAACTGTAAGTTCTCCTGCAGCAAATGCTGAACTTTGTTTAGAATTCCCAGTAAAAGGATTTCTAAGAAGAAGGCCTTGGTAAGGTTGAACTTGAGGAGGTGCTTGATGATTTTTTTTTTTGCAGTAGACCCACAACACCTAGCACATCAGTGCTTAATAAACATCTGTTGGATGAATGAATGAATGAATGAATAAATAAATAAATAAATAAATAAATAATAGGTCATGTGGTACAGTGACAAAGAGTGTGGACAGACTTCATATTTAGGTTATGGGTGTTTGAATCTGAGCTGCTCTACTGGTGAATAATAAAATGTATTCTCCTAAGGGAGTTCTGAGAAAAGTATTACATAATGAAATATATGCAGGATGCTAGTACAGTCTGGCACATAGTGAACTTTCAGTAAATAGTAGTTAATGATACAGATGTTTCAGAAAATATCCAATGCAACAAGATAAATAGCTATAAATATATATATAGGTGTATACATAGGTATATGTAAATAATATGTATATATTAATAACATGTATAATAATATGTAAATATGTATAATATATCTAAATGGATGGATAGATAGATGGACAATACGAAGAGAAGCACAATAAGATTTAACTTGCACACTGGGCAGAGAACTAGATTAGAACTTGACTCTGCCATTGATTTATAAGTTTCACATCAGGCAAATCACTTAACCTTATTGTGCCTGACAAAAGTTAAAAACACAATAACAGGGTTTATTTAAATGCTATGGCTAGTTTAGAAGTTCAGTCTTTTTGACATGAGATATTTAGCATAAGGCAGATATATATCACTAGAGCATGGAAAAGTGGCTACTATTTATATCTTTCCTAAGCAATAAAAACACACAGTTGGTGACAGCTGTAGAACTCGGCTTTCCTAACTCCAGTGTATACATTTCTGTGTGAGATGTTCCTCTTCTGTGAATCACTAGGCCAGCTGACCTACCTCCCATGCATGTTAGCTCCTGTATTGCAACAAGCCTAAGGATTGCAGAAAATGTAAGTTAACTGGCATTTGAAAGGCAAGGTGGGATGGACAGAAATATTTTCTCTAGAAGTCTAGAATAATCCAAGACCTCCCCTCAACCCTCATCTCCTTAGGTTTAATCTGTCCTTTGCACCATCCCATTTGTAAATAGAGCTGCGTTCAGTGTTCATATGCATATACACCTGTTTCTTTTGTATATTGGCATGTCTCTAAGATCAGAGACATCATATCCACAGAATTCAGTGCTGGAAGGGACCTTAGAGATAATCTAACAAAGCCCAGAGATGAAGTGACTTGCCTGAGGGTACAGAGCAGGTTGACCATGGTGGAGCTATGCTAGAATGCGGGCCTCCTGATCACATCCCCTCACAGTACACTGCTCTTTCCACTAGCTAATGCTGCCCCAAAAGATTGGTCTTGGCTATCCAAAAGTACAGTAAGGACAAGAATGACACATGTTAGGTCCTAGATATCTTCCTTATAGCCTTCAATATCAAAGACCCAAAATCCTATGCCAGTGACTGGATCAACAGATACTGCTGCTGGGATGAGCTAGGATTCCTGTAATTCTCATTCTGTGATTTTCACACATAAAACTACATGCTTCCCCAAAGAAGGCAACATCAGGTGGGAAATGTTGGTTTTGCAGTATTAACTATGGTTTCACAAAACAATTACTCTGGTAACTAGGGGCTAGGTCCAGTTTAGGGAAAAAATAGTTATAGGGCCCAGAAACCATGGTGACCTTTCCAACTGGTCCTTCCATTTAAATTAATTAGGTTATAATAACCAGGCAACTAAATCAGTCTATGTTCTTGAGGAATTATAATTTTCCTTCTCTATAATATCCTGGAAAAAATAAAACCTTTTGTAAAGTCCTTAGCATCAAAATAAAGAGATAGATTGACATTCATCAAATAAAGAGACAGATTGACATTCAAGCCTCAACTTCTGAGTCTGGGCAAAGTATTGTCAAACATCTGTGGAAGAAGAAAGATTATTTTCTGTCCCTAGTAGATGCCTAGAACTGTGGGACTCCAAAATTGCAGGCAGAGCAAGACACACACAGGCACAAAGGCTGACTTCTATGCAGTACAGCAGATAGAGCTATGCTCCACTGCCCCTCCCCCAGTGTTTCTTAGTCCACAGATTAGCAACTTCCACACTACACTATGCTATACTATACTATACTATACTATACTATACTATACTATAC
>NW_020175439.1:2967802-3054009 GCF_003031525.2 Neophocaena asiaeorientalis asiaeorientalis | reverse complement strand
AAACTGCATCACAATCCCACCTTCTGGAGAAAATCTGTTAAAATTTTGGAGTGTATCTGAGCTAGTTTCTTTCTGCCCTCCTGTCCACCCCCCCATGTACCCCCTTTCTTGTCCTCTTCTTTCTCTTTCTCTCTTTGGACCTCAGGGGCAGAGAGTTGAGTTATTTATGCTTTTCAGTCATGACGCATTATCAACATTAGCGTGTCCTTGGCTTTGCTTCTATTTTACTTTATTATTTTTCCCCTTTCTACTGAATCTTTACTCTCAGTCCCCCCTCCGACTACTGGTGGCCATTCTAAGATGCTGTATTCTTGCATCTGCACTCATCACTGAAGAATATATTGTATTTATGTATTTTCAGTTTACATACATGGTACTTGCTATAGGTCTTGTTCTGTTTCTTTTTGTTTTTTAGCGCATGATCTGTTTATAGTGCAGAGGTCCATCTGGCTCATTGATGCGTACAGCTGCACGATGTTTGATAGTATATATTCACCACATTTTATTTGTCTATTTCCCTGAGTGATGGACTTTCAGGTTGTTTCTAACATCTTACTGTCAAAAACAACACAATGAACATCCCCATGTATATACCCCTGTGCCTCTGATCATCAGAAGTATATACACAGGAGTGAGATTGCCGAATCATAGGGATACACATATTTAGTATCACTAAGGTGTTCCAGATTGTTCTTCAAATGGTCCTAACATTCTTTTTTATTGAGAAAGGATTCACATTCCATAAAATTCACGCTTTTATGTTATATAATTCAGTGCTTTTTAGATTATTCACAGAGTGGTACATCTAATTCCGGAACAGTTTCAGTTCCTCCAGAAGAAACCTGATAACTATTAGCAGTCACTCCCCATTTCCTCTCCTCCCAGCCCCTGTCAACCAGGGGCTGAAAATCTACTTTCTGTCTCTGTATATTTGCCTACTTTGGACATTTCATATAAATGGAATCATTCTGTATGTGGCCTTTTGTGTCTGGTTTCTCTCACTTATTAAACTGTTTTCAGGGTTCATCCATGTTGTAAAATGTATCAGTACTTCATTCCTTTTTATTGCTGAATAACATTCTATTGTATGGAGATACAATACTTTTTTAATCCATTCATCAGATGATGTACATTTGGGCTGCTTTTTGGCTATTATAGATTATGCTGCTATGGCTATGTATGTATAAGTTTTTGTGTGGACACACATTTTCAGTTCTCTTGAATATAGACCTAGGAGGGAATTGCTTGGTCTTATGGTAACTTCACTTAGTTATTGAGGACTGTTCCAAAGCAGCTGCACCATTCCATGTTTCTACCAGCAGTATATGAAGGATCTAATTTCTGCACTTCCTCACCAATACTTATTATTATCAATCTTTTTTATTTTAGTATATGTGCTGCCGAAGCGAGCACCAATCTTTTTTATTATAGTCAACAAAGTAGGTGGCTTCGCATTGTGGTTTTGATTTGCATCTCCTAATGACTAATTATTTTGAGCATCTTTCTATGTGCTTATTGGCCATTTATGTATCTTAATTTGAAAGAATGTCTATTTAAATCCTTTGCCCATTTAAAGTTGGCTTATTTGTCCATTTATTGTCTAATTGTAATGGTTTTTTAAAAAATACTATGGATAAAAGTTCCTTATCAGAAACATTCCCCTTTACCATTGAAACAAAAAGAATAAAATACCTAGGAGTAAACCTACCTAAGGAGGCAAAAGACCTGTATGCAGAAAACTATAAGACACTGATGAAAGACATTAAAGATGATACAAACAGATGGACAGATGTACCATGTTCTTCGATTGGAAGAATCAACATGGTGAAAATGACTATACTACACAAAGCAGTCTACAGATTCAGTAAAATCCCTATCAACTACCAATGGCATTTTTCAGAGAACTAGAACAAAAAATTTTACAATCTATATGGAAACACAAAAGACCCTGAATAACCAAAGCAATCTTGAGAAAGAAAAACAGAGATGGAGGAATCAGGCTCCCTGACTTCACACTATACTAGAAAGCTACAGTAATCAAGACAGTATGGTACTGGCACAAAAACAGAAATCTAGATCAATGGAACAGGGTAGAAAGTGCAGAGATAAGTCCACGCACTTACAGTCACCTTATCTTTGATAAAGGGGGCAAGAATATACAATGGAGAAAAGACAGCTTCTTCAGTAAGTGGTGCTGGGAAAACTGGACAGCTACATGTTAAAGAATGAAATTAGAACACGCCCTACCACCATACACAAAAATAAATTCAAAATGGATTAAAGACCTAAATGTAAGGCCAGACACTATAAAACTCTTAGAGGAAAACATAGGCAGAACACTCTATGACATAAATCATCAAGATCCTTTTTGACCCACCTCCTAGAAAAAGGGAAATAAAAACAAAAATAAACAAATGGGGCCTAATGAAACTTAAAAGCTTTTGCAGAGCAAAGGAAACCATAAACAAGATGAAAAGACAACCCTCAGAATGGGAGAAAATATTTGCAAACAAAGCAGCTGACAAAAGATTAATCTCCACAATATACAAGCAGCTCATGTGGCTCAATATCAAACAAAGAACCCAATCGAAAAATGGGCAAAAGACCTAAATCGACATTTCTCCAAAGAAGATATACAGATTGCCAACAAACACATGAAAGGATGGTCAACATCACTAATTATTAGAGAAATGCAAATCAAAACTACAATGAGGTATCACATCACACCAGTCAGAATGGCCATCATCAAAAAGTCTACAAACAATAAATGCTGCAGAGGGTGTAGACAAAAGGGAACCCTCTTGCACTGTTGTTGGGAATGTAAATTGATACAGCCACTATGGAGAAAAGCATGGACGTTCCTTAAAAAACTAAAAATAGAACTACCATACTACCCAGCAATCCCACCACTGGGCATATACCCTGAGAAAACCATAATTCAAAAAGAGTCATGTACCACGATGTTCACTGCAGCTCTGTTTACAATATCCAGGACATGGAAGCAACCTAAGTGTCCACTGACAGATGACTGGATAAAGAAGATGTAGCACATATATACAATGAATATTACTCAGCCATAAAAGAGAAATGAAATTGAATTATTTTTAGTGAGGTGGATGGACTTAGAGTCTGTCATACAGAGTGAAGTAAGACAGAAAGAGAAAAACAAATAGTGTGCTAACACATATATATGGAATCTAAAAAAAAAAAAGGTTCTGAAGAACATGGGGGTAGGACAGGAATAAAGTCGCAGACATAGAGAATGGACTTAAGGCCTTGGGGAGGGCAAAGGGTAAGTTGGGACGAAGTGAGAGAGTGGCATGGACATATATACACTACCAAATGTAAAATAGATAGCTAGTTGGAAGCAGCCGCATTGCACAGGGAGATCAGCTCGGTGCTTTGTGACCAGCTAGAGGGGTGGGATGTGGGGGTGGGATAGGGAAGGTGGAAGGGAGATGCAAGAGGAAGGGGATATGGGGATATATGTATACATATAACTGATTCACTTTGTTATACAGCAGAAAGTAACACACCATTGTAAAGCAATTATACTCCAATAAAGATGTTAAAAACAAAAAAAGCTCCTTATCAGATATATGATTGCAAATATTTTTACCCATTCTGTAGATTGGGTCCTTGAAGCTCAAAAGTTAAAGTCCAATTTATCTATTAATTTTTGTTGTTGATTATGCTTTTGGTATAAACCACTGTCTAATCCAAGGTCATAAAATTTTATGCCTTTGTTTTTTTCTAAGAGTTTTATAGTTTTAGCTCTTACATTTAGAGACTTTGATCCATTGTGAATTAATTTTTGTACATCTTACAAAGTATTGATCCACATTCATCTTTTGCATGTGGATATACAGATATCCAGTTGTTCCAGCACCATTTGTTGAAAAGACCATTCTTTTCTCCATTGAATTGTCTGTGTACCCTTGTTGAAAATCAGTTGACTATAAATGTGAAGATTTATTTCTGGACTCTCAATTCGATTCCATTTTTATATGTCTATTCTTATCCACACTGTCTTGATTACTGCAGCTTTGTACTACGTTGTAAAATTGGGAATCATGAGTCTTCCAACTTTGTTCTTTTTCAAGATTGTTTTGGGAGTGTTTGGGCGTGTTAACCATCTGTATTAATTTTCTATGGCTCCTGTTATAAATTAGCACCAACCTAGTGGCTTAAAACAACAGAATTTTGTTATATTACAGTTCCACATGGATTCACCAAAATCACAAATTTCACATGGGTTCACCAAAATCAAGGTGTTTGCAGGTTTGTGTTCCTCCCTAGTTGCTCCAGGGGAGAATCTATTTTCTTGTCTTTTCTAGCTTCTAGAAAAGCTAGAGGCCACCCTCGTTCCTTGGCTCCACGACATGCTTTTCCATCTTCAAAGCCAGTGGTGGCAGGCCTAGTTTTTCTCATGCTGCTCTCTCACACGTTCTCTCTTTTGAGGGAGGCACACCTCCCTCCCAAAATAATGTTTTGTAGTTTTCAGTATACAAGACTTGCGCATCTTTCATTAAATTTATTTGTAAATGTTATTCTTTTTGGTACTATTGTTAATGGAATTGTTTTTGTAATTTTGTTTTCAGATGGTTTGTTGCTAGTGTATAGAAATAAAATCTATTTTTGTTTTTTTGATCTACCCTGCAAACTTCCTAAACTCATTTATTAATCCAATGATTTTTTTGTGTGTGAAATCTTTAGGATTTCCCACAAGAAATATCATGTCATCTCAAAATAGATGTAGTTTTACTTTGTGTTTTCCAATCTAGCTGTCTTTTACTTCTTTTTCTTGGCTTATTGCTATGACCTCCAATAAAATGTTGAATAGATGTACCAGAGTGGACAACCTTGTCTTGTTCCTGATCTTTGGGGGAAAGATTTCAGTTTCTCACCATTAAGTTTGATGTTGCTTTTATGTAGATTCCCTTTATCCCATTAAATAAGTTCCCTTCTACTACTAATTTGTTGAGTGTTTTTTATAATAAAAGTGTTTTGAATTTTTGTCAAATGATTTTTCTACTTCCGTTAAGATGACAATATATCCTCCCATGTTTTTCTCGAAAAGCTTAATAGTTTTAGCTTTTATTCTGAAGTCTGTGATCCATCTTGAATTATTTTTTTGTGCATTGGGTTATCCTGAAGTAGGAGTCAAGGTTTCCTTTTTTCTAGTTGTTCAGTACCATTTGCTGAAAATAGTTTCCTTTCTCTATAGGATTGCATGGGCTCCTTTACTGAAAATCAGTTTACTGCATAAGCATGGGTCAAAGTCTGAATTCTCTCTTCTGTTCCATTTATCTATTTGTTCCTCCTTATGCCAATAGCATACTGTCTTGATTACCATGGCTTTATAGAAAGTCTTAATATTATATAGTATAAGTCCTCTAACTTTGTTCCTCTTTTTCAAGGTTGTTTTGGCTCTTCTGGCTCCTTTGTATTTACACATACATTTTATTTTTTTTACACATCTTTATTGGGGTATAATTGCTTTACAGTGGTGTGTTAGTTTCTGCTGTATGACAAAGTGAATCAGCTATACATATACATATATCCCCATATCTCCTCCCTCTTGCGTCTCCCTCCCACCCTCCCTATCCCACCCCTCTAGGTGGACACAAAACACCGAGCTGATCTCCCTGTGCTTTGTGACTGCTTCCCACTAGCTATCTATATTACATTTGGTAGTGTATATAGGTCCATGCCACTCTCTCACTTCATCCCAGCTTACCCTTCCGCCTCCCCATGTCCTCAAGTCTATACCCTATGTCTGCGTCTTTATTCCTGTCCTGCTCCTATGTTCTTCAGAACCTTTTTTTTTTTTTAGATTCCATATATATGTGTTAGCATACGGTATTTGTTTTTCTCTTTTTGACTTACTTCACTACGTATGGGTCTCTATGTCCATCCACCTCACTACAAATAACTCAATTTCGTTTCTTTTTATGGCTGAGTAATATTCCATTGTATAAATGTGCCACATCTTCTTTATCCATTCATCTGTTGATGGACACTTAGGTTGCTTCCATGTCCTGGCTATTATAAATAGAGCTGCAATGAACATCGTGGTACGTGACTCATTTTGAATTATGGTTTTCTCAGGATATACTCCCAGTAGTGGGATTGCTGGGTAGTATGGTAGTATTTTTAGTTTTTTAATAAACTTCCATACTGTTCTCCATAGTGGCTGTATCAGTTTACATTCCCACCAACAGTGCAAGAAGGTTCCCTTTTCTCCACACCCTCTCCAGCATTTATTGTTTGTAAGTTTTTTTTTTTTTTTTTCTGTACGTGGGCCTCTCACTATTGTGGCCTCTCCCGTTGCGGAGCACAGGCTCCTGACGCGCAGGATCAGCAGCCGTGGCTCACAGGCGCAGCCTCGGCGGCATGTGGGATCTTCCCAGACCGGGGCACGAACCCATGTCCCCTGAATTGGCAGGCGGACTCTCGACCACTGCGCCACCAGGGAAGCCCTGTTTGTAGACTTTTTGATGATGGCTGTTCTGACTGGTGTGAGGTGATACCTCATTGTACTTTTGATTTGTGTTTCTCTAATGATTAGTGATGTAGAGCATCCTTTCATGTGTTTGTTGGCAATCTGTATATCTTCTTTGGAGAAATGTCTATTTAGGTCTTTTGCCCATTTTTGGATTGGGTTCTTGGTTTTTTTGATATTGAGCTGCCTGAGCAGCTTTTGTATTTTGGAGATTAATCCTTTGTCAGTTGCTTCATTTGCAAATATTTTCTCCCATTATGAGGGTTGTATGATGTATCACATTGATTGGTTTGTGTATATTGAAGAATCCTTGCATTCCTGGGATAAACCCCACTTGATCATGGTGTATTATCCTTTGAATGTGCTGTTGGATTCTGTTTGCTAGTATTTTGTTGAGGATTTTTGCATGTATGTTCATGCATGATATTGGCCTGTAGTTTTTTTTTTCGTGGCATTTTGGCTGGTTTTGGTATCAGGGTGATGGTGGCCTTATAGAATGAATTTGGGAGTGTTCCTCCCTCTGCTATATTTTGGAAGAGCTTGAGAAGGATAGGTGTTAGCTCTTCTCTAGATGTTTCGTAGAATTCGCCAGTGAAGCCATCGGGTCCTGGGCTTTTGTTTGTTGGAAGATTTTTAATCACAGTCTCAATTTCAGTGCTTGTGATTGGTCTGTTCATATTTTCTATTTCTTCTTGGTTCAGTCTTGGAAGGTTGTGCTTTTCTAAGAATTTGTCCATTTCTTCCAGACTGTCCATTTTATTGGCATATAGTTGCTTGTAGTAATCTCTCATTATCCTTTGTATTTCTGCAGTGTCAGTTGTTACTTCTCCTTTTCTAATTCTATTGATTTGAGTCTTCTCCCTTATTTTCTTGATGAGTCTGGCTAATGGTTTATCAATTTTGTTTATCTTCTCAAAGAACCAGCTTTTGGTTTTTTTGATTTGCTATTTCCTTCATTTCTTTTTCATTTATTTCTGATCTGATCTTTATGATTTCTTTCCTTCTGCTAACTTTACAGGTTTTTTGTACTTCTTTCTCTAATTGCCTTAGGTGTAAGGTTAGGTTGTTTACTTGAGATGTTTCTTGTTTCTTGAGGAAGGTTTGTCTTGCTATAAACTTCCCTCTTAGAACTGCTTTTGCTGCATCCCATAGGTTTTGGGTCATTGTGTTTTCATTGTCATTTGTTTCTAGGTATTTTTTTAATTTCCTCTTTGATTTCTTCAGTGTTTTCTTTGTTATTAGTAGTGTATTGTTTAGCCTCTATGTGTTTGTATTCTTGAATGTTTTTTCCCTGTAATTGATATCTAGTCTCATAGCATTGTTGTCGGAAAAGATACTTGATACGACTTCAATTTTCTTAAATTTACCAAGGCTTGATTTGTGACCCAAGATATAATCTATCCTGGAGGATGTTCTATGAGCACTTGAGAATAAAGTGTAGTCTGCTGTTTTTTGGATGGAATGTACTATAAATATCAATTAAGTGCATCTTGTTTAATGTATCATTTAAAGCTTGTGTTTCCTTATTTATTTTCATTATGGAAAATCTGTCCATTGGTGAAAGTGGGGTGTTAAAGTTCCCTACTATGATTGTATTGCTGTCGATTTCCCCTTTTATGGCTGTTAACATTTGCCTTATGTTTTGAGGTGCTCCTATGTTGGGTGCATAAATATTTATAATTGTTATATCTTTTTCTTGGATTGATCCCTTTATCATTATGTAGTGTCCTTCTTTGTCTCTTGTAATAGTCTTTATTTTAAAGTCTATCTTGTCTGATATGAGAATTGCTAATCCAGATATCTTTTGATTTCAATTCACATGAAATATCTTTTTCCATCCCCTCACTTTCAGTCTGTATGTGTCCCTAGGTCTGAAGTGATTCTCTTGTAGACAGCATATGATCGGGTCTTGTTTTTGTATCCATTCAGCCAGTTTATGTCTTTTGGTTGGAGCATTTAATCCATTTACATTTAAGATAGTTATCAGTATGTATGTTCCTATTACCATTTTCTTAATTGTTTTGGGTTTCTTATTTTAAGCCTTTTCCTTCTCTTGTGTTTCCTGCCTAGAGAAGTTCCTTTAGCATTTGTTGTAAAGCTGGTTTGGTGGTGCTGAATTCTCTTAGCTTCTGCTTCTCTGTAAAGGTTTTAATTTCTCCGTCGAATCTGAATGAAATCCTTGCTGGGTAGAGTAATCTTGGTTGTAGGTTTCTCCCTTTGATTTGCTATTGTTTCCTTCATTTCTTTTTCATTTATTTCTGATCTGATCTTTATGATTTCTTTCCTTCTGCTAACTTTACGGTTTTTTTGTACTTCTTTCTCTAATTGCCTTAGGTGTAAGGTTAGGTTGTTTACTTGAGATGTTTCTTGTTTCTTGAGGAAGGTTTGTCTTGCTATAAACTTCCCTCTTAGAACTGCTTTTGCTGCATCCCATAGGTTTTGGGTCATTGTGTTTTCATTGTCATTTGTTTCTAGGTATTTTTTTAATTTCCTCTTTGATTTCTTCAGTGTTTTCTTTGTTATTAGTAGTGTATTGTTTAGCCTCTATGTGTTTGTATTCTTGAATGTTTTTTCCCTGTAATTGATATCTAGTCTCATAGCATTGTTGTCGGAAAAGATACTTGATACGACTTCAATTTTCTTAAATTTACCAAGGCTTGATTTGTGACCCAAGATATAATCTATCCTGGAGAATGTTCTATGAGCACTTGAGAATAAAGTGTAGTCTGCTGTTTTTTGGATGGAATGTACTATAAATATCAATTAAGTGCATCTTGTTTAATGTATCATTTAAAGCTTGTGTTTCCTTATTTATTTTCATTATGGAAAATCTGTCCATTGGTGAAAGTGGGGTGTTAAAGTTCCCTACTATGATTGTATTGCTGTCGATTTCCCCTTTTATGGCTGTTAACATTTGCCTTATGTTTTGAGGTGCTCCTATGTTGGGTGCATAAATATTTATAATTGTTATATCTTTTTCTTGGATTGATCCCTTTATCATTATGTAGTGTCCTTCTTTGTCTCTTGTAATAGTCTTTATTTTAAAGTCTATCTTGTCTGATATGAGAATTGCTAATCCAGATATCTTTTGATTTCAATTCACATGAAATATCTTTTTCCATCCCCTCACTTTCAGTCTGTATGTGTCCCTAGGTCTGAAGTGATTCTCTTGTAGACAGCATATGATCGGGTCTTGTTTTTGTATCCATTCAGCCAGTTTATGTCTTTTGGTTGGAGCATTTAATCCATTTACATTTAAGATAGTTATCAGTATGTATGTTCCTATTACCATTTTCTTAATTGTTTTGGGTTTCTTATTTTAAGCCTTTTCCTTCTCTTGTGTTTCCTGCCTAGAGAAGTTCCTTTAGCATTTGTTGTAAAGCTGGTTTGGTGGTGCTGAATTCTCTTAGCTTCTGCTTCTCTGTAAAGGTTTTAATTTCTCCGTCGAATCTGAATGAAATCCTTGCTGGGTAGAGTAATCTTGGTTGTAGGTTTCTCCCTTTCATCACTTTAAATATGTCCTGCCACTCCCTTCTGGCTTGCAGAGTTTCTGCTGAAAGATCAGCTGTTAACCTTATGGGGATTCCCTTGTATGTTAATTGTTGCTTTTCCCTTGCTGCTTTTAACATTTTTTCTTTGTATTTAATTTTTAATACTTTGATTAATATGTGTCTTGATGTGTTTCTCCTTGGATTTATCCTGTGTGGGACTCTCTGTGCTTCCTGCACTTGGTTGACTATGTCCTTACCCATATTAGGGAAGTTTTCAAGCATAATGTCTTCAGATATTTTCTCGGTCCCTTTTTTATTTCTCTTCTTCTTCTGGGGCCCCTATAATTTGAAAGTTGGTGCATTTAATGTTGTCCCAGAGGTCTCTGAGCTTGTCCTCAATTCTTTTCTTTCTTTTTTCTGTATTGTGCTCTGTGATAGTTATTTCCACTATTCTATCTTCCAGGTCACTTATCCGTTCTTCTGCCTCAGTTATTCTGCTATTGATTCCTTCTAGAGAATTTTAAATTTCATTTATTGTGTTGTTCATCATTGTTTGTTTGCTGTTTAGTTGTTCCAGGTCCTTGTTAAATGTTTCTTGTATTTTCGCCATTCTATTTCCAAGATTGGAACATCTTTAGTATCATTATTACTCTGAATTCTTTTCTGCCTATTTCCTGTTCATTTGTTTGGTCTGGTGGGTTTTTACATTGCTCCTTCATCTGCTGTGTATTTCTCTGTCTTCTCATTTTGCTTAACTTACTGTGTTTGGGGTCTCCATTTCGCAGCCTGCAAGTTTGTAGTTCCCATTGTTTTTGGTGTCTGCTCCCAGTGGATAAAGTTGGTTCAGTGGGTTGTGTAGGCTTCCTGTTGGACGGGGCTGCTGCCTGTGTTCTGGTGAATGTGGCTGGATCTTGTCTTTCTGGTGGGCAGGACCACGTCTGGTGGTGTGTTTTGGGGTGTCTGTGAACTCATTATGATTTTATGCAGCCTCTATGCTAATGGGTGGGGTTGTCTTCCTGTCTTGCTAGTTGTTTGTCATAGGGTGTCCAGCACTGTAGCTTGCTGGTTGTTGAGTGGAGCTGGGTCTTAGTGTTGAGATGGAGATATCTGGGAGAGCTTTCGCTGTTTGATGTTACATGGGGCCAAGAGGTCGCTGGTGGACCAATGTCCTGAACTCAGCTCTCCCACCTCAGAGGCTCAGGCCTGACACCTGGCCATAGCACCAAGACACTGTCAGCCAGAAGGCTCAGAAGAAAAGGGAGGAAAAAAAAAAGAAAGAAAGAAGGAAGGAAGGAAGGCAGAAAGGAAGGAAAAGCAAGTTTTTGAAATAGAAAAATATATTAAAAATAAAAAAGTAATAAAAAAAAGAAAGAAGAGAGCAACCAAAACAAATCCACCAAAATAACAAGCAGTAAAAGCTATATTAAAAAAAAAAAAATACAGTCAGGACCCTAGGACGAATGGCAAAAACAGAACTATACAGACAAAATCACACAAAGAAGCATACACATACACACTCACAAAAAGAGAAAAAGAAAAAATATATATATATATAAATTAAAAAAGGAAGCGAACAACCAAATCAATAAACAAATCTACCAGTGATAATAAGCTCTCAATACTAAACTAAGATAAACATAAAACCAGAAACAAATTAGGTGCAGAAAGTCAACCCCAAGTCCACAGTGGCTCCCAGTGTCCACTGCCTCAATTTGGGATGATTCGTTGTCTATTCAGGTATTCCACAGATGCAGGGTACATCAGGTTGATTGTGGAGATTTAATCCACTGCTCCTGAGGCTGCTGGGAGAGATTTCCCTTTCTCTTCTTTGTTCGCACAGCTCCTGGGGTTCAGCTTTGGATTTGACCAAATCTGTGCATGTAGGTCACCTGAGCACATCTGTTCTTTGCTCAGACAGGCCGGGGTTAAAGGAGCAGGTGATTAGGGGGCTCTGGCTCACTCACGCTGGGGGGAGGGAGGGGTACAGAATGCAGGGTGAGCCTGTTGCGACAGAGGCTGGCATGACGTTGCAACAGCCTGAGGCGTGCCTTTTGTCCTCCCGGGAAAGTTGTCCCTGGATCATGGGACCCTGGCAGTGGTAGGCTGCACGGGCTCCCTGGAGGGGAGGTGTGGATAGTGACCTGTGCTTGCACACAGGCTTCTTGCTGGCTGCAGCAGCAGCCTTAGCATCTCATGCCTGTCTCTGGGGTCTGTGCTGATAGCCGCAGCTCGCATCCGTCTCTGGAGCTCGTGTGGCGGTGCTCTGAATCCCCTCTCCTCGTGCACCCCGAAACAGTCGTCTCTTGCCTCTTAGGCAGCTCCAAACTTTTTCCCGGACTCCCTCCCGGCTAGCTGTGGTGCACTAGCTCCCTTCAGGCTGTGTTCATGCAGCCAACCCCAGTCTTCTCCCTGGGATCTGACCTCCGAAGCCTGAGCCTCAGCTCCCAGCCTCCACCCGCCCCGGCGGGTGAGCAGTCAAGCCTCTCGAGCTGGTGAGTGCTGGTTGGCACCAATCCTCTGTGCAGGAATTCTCCGCTTTGCCCTCTGCACCCCTGTTGCTGCGCTCTCCTCTGTTGCGCCGAAGCTTCCCTGCCGGTCTCCCCCATCTCTGCCAGTGAAGGGGCTTCCTAGTGTGTGGAAACTTTTCCTCCTTCACAGCTCCCTCCCAGAGATGCAGGTCCCGTCCCTATTCTTTTGTCTGTGTTTTTTCTTTTTCCTTTTGCCCTACCCAGGTACATGGGGAGTTTCTTGCCTTTTGGGAAGTCTGAGGTCTTCTGCCAGCGTTCAGTAGGTGTTCTGTAGGATTTGTTCCACATATAGATGTATTTCTGATATATTTGTAGGGAGGAAGGTGATCTCTATGTCTTACTCGTCTGCCATCTTGAAGGTGCCCCCCTGCACATACATTTTAGAACCAGCTTGTAAATTTCTACCAAAAAAGCATGCTGAAACTTTGATGGGAATTTCATTAAATATGTAAATCATTTTTATTTTTGATAGATTTTTGGATAAATTTGGTAGCTCTATTAAGCAATTAAGTAGTTTGGTTAGCTTCTTTATTGAAGCTAGACTCTTGTAATTCATGAACTAAGCATGGCCCTGTGCAAGTTCTTTGCACCTGAGTATATGAAGAAAAGTGTCAAATCTAAGTCAGTCATATGACTTGGATTATTTAAGTGTCAGCACATTTACTCTCCTGGAGATTTTTCTTCAGCAGTTTTTTATGTTAGGAAAGCAAATATATAGCTGAATTTGTAAATGTGAAATAGTAATAGAATCAGCTGACACTTACGAAGAGGAAAGTAAATTCCAGGCTCTGTGTTAAATGTTTCACAGGCATTTTCTAAATACTTCCAATAACACATAGAAAGCAAGTGCTAGTATCATTCCCATTTTATGGATAAAGAGGCTGAGGTTTAGAGGGTCACACAGCTCTTCAGCGGTGGATCAGAATTCAGTCTGGTTGTCTGTAAAGCCTGACCTCTTGAGAACTAGCCACTCAGCCACCAGCCTGTGATTGCACAGACTCCTTCCCTGGTCTTGTTCCAGAGGTCTGTGATTCAGCAACAAAACATCTATTCCCTGCCCTTGGCCCCAGGCTAAGAGCAGGCTCCTGGATCGTCTTCTGTGGTGCATGGTCCTCTTTGCTCCTCGATCCACAGATGTCTTTTTGGCTATAAATATGTCATCTATTAAATTAGAATCTAATTCTCTGTATATCAGCAGATGAGATCTGCCAGCTGAGGGCCATCAGAACCTCCTTTGGTAGAGGTAATTTCCTTCATGCAAAAGTTGGGAAGTATTGTGCCGCTTTTTATTAGCTTTTATTTCTAAAGGTCTGAAGTCATTGGGCAAAAAGTATAAACAAAAACAAACAATAAACAGGAAGTATCAAATAAACACCACTACTCCAGATAGAGAAGCTTAGGAATTTTTAGGTTTTCACTTCCCTTAATCAGTCACCATGACTCTCTTGCGTCGGGCTGCATGGATGTTAAATATTTGGATTTCTTTCCACAGTTTTACCATTTAAAGTATAAGCATTTTACGGAGTGTGCATTTTTTGATGTAACAAAAGTCACTAAAGACCTTTTCTGCAATTCAGGTAAATTCAAGACTTCCTCTCTTTCTAAAAATAATTTCACTCCTGGCAGATGGCTACTTTTAGTAATAGTAGACAAACACATTTTCCTTTTGGTATAAAAATGAAAATATTTTGCAAAAATCTTACAGAAGACTCTGATACAAGGGTACAGAACTGAGGTAAACTTGTGCTACAAACAGGTAAACTTGTGCCCCATGTTCTCCTGAACAATTAGACATCAGAGTAAATCCTGTTTTCAGTGTTCACAGATTCCACATTATTAACTGGGGTTGAAGGACAGTCTCACTAGAAATGTGAACTGTGACTAGATATTTGATGATATTAAGAAATTATTGATAATTTTATGTGTGATAATGGTATTTTGTTTTTGTTTTTAAAAAGAATCCTTATCTTTTAGATGTGCATATTAAATATCCATGAATACAATTATATCATGTCTGGGATTTGCTTCAAAAAATAATCCTAGGGAGAGTAGTGAGAAACAGAGAGGGGGTATTGATGAAAGCATGTTGACTATGTGTTGGCAGCTGTTGAAGCTGGTGGGGAGTCTGTTATACTATTGTACTAGCATGATACTCTTTCCTACTATGGTATATTTAAAAAATCTTCCATAATAAAAAAAAATGAAGGCAATTCCACTGACTTCTGTTAAAGAGTGGAAAATAAAACTGGATCGTTAAGTATTTGAAAGATAGTTTCTGAAAGATACATGTAACGGAGAATTGTTAAACTACAGAGAGTAAGAGAAGAGCTTGTGACCAGATTCTGTTTTCCTCACTCTATGTCATCAAACTACAGCACATTAGAATGCCATTAATAATAGTAACAATAGCTGCTGCTACAGCAGCAACAGTTCATATTCATTGAGTACATACCTTGAGCCTGGAACTGTTTTAAGAACTTGGCATTGATTAGCCCCACTTAATAGATGACTAAACTGAGGCTAAGTAACTTGGCTACTGTCCTAGTAGTAAAATCCTGAGAAACCAGGATTTGAACCCAAAGAGTCTCACTCTACAATCCATTCTTTCATTCATTCTCCAAACACCTATTGAGCAGCTACCATGTTCCAGGCACTGGAGCAGGAGTGGTGAATAAAAGAGCAAAAAGTCCTGCAAGCATGGGGCTTCTATTCCAGTGGGAGGAGCAGACAAAACCCAACATGCTTAATAAGGAATATGTGTGTTTTACTTATTTATTTATTTATGTTTTTAAATGTGGGGAGTTTCTTGCCTTTTGGGAGGTCTGAGGTCTTCTGCCAGCCTTCAGTAGGTGTTCTGTAGGAGTTTTTCCACGTGTAGATGTATTTCTGGTGTATACGTGGGGAGGAAGGCGATCTCCGCGTCTTACTCATCCGCCATCTTCAAGGTCCCCCCCTAAAATATATTTTTTAAAAATTAATTTTTATTTATTTTTTGGCTGCGTTGGGTCTTCTTTGCTGTGTGCAGGCTTTCTTTAGTTGTGGCGAGCAGGGGCTACTCTTAGTTGTGGTGTGCGGGCTTCTCATTGCAGTGGCTTCTCTTTTTCCAGAGCGTGGGCTTGTAGGTGCGCAGGCTTCAGCAGTTGTGGTACGTGGGCTCAGTAGTTGTGGCTCGTGGGCTCTAGAGTGCAGGCTTAGTAGTTGTGGCTCACCAGCTTAGTTGCTCTGCAGCATGTGAGATCTTCCCAGACCAGGGATCGAACCCATGTCCCCTGCATTGGCAAGTGGATTCTTAACAACTGCTCCACCAGGGAAGTCCAGGAATATGTGTGTTTTAGAGATGGTAGTAAGTGCTGTGGAAAAAGATTAAGAAGGGAAGAGGATAGGGAGTGAAACAGTTGTCAGACCTGAAAAACATGGTGACATTTGAGAAGACCTGAACAGGTGGTATAGGGAATTTCAGGCAAGAGAAACATCAAGTGCAAAGGTCCTGTGGCAGGAGCTTGTGTGGTGGGTTCAAGGATCAGGACAGAGGCTTGTATGGCTGCAGCTGAGGATAGACAAGGAGTACAATAAAGGCAAGACCAGGGAGACCCACATATTACAGGGTCTCTGGAGCTTATGGCGCCCCAGGACCTCCCTGGTTCCTTCTCAGAAGGTCAAGAAGGCCCTTTCCTGCTCAGTGCTTGAGAAGGAGACAGAAGGGCCAAGATGTGGATGGTCCCCATGGTCTCAGGCCTCAGACCTGGCCTCCAGAGTATCCTCACAACTTCTAGGACGTCCAAGGCTCTCCTCTGTTTCCATCCTTCCTCTTCCCTTGGCCGTGTTTCCTGAGACCCCACAGGCAGGGTGTTGAGGACCACAAGGAGGAAGAGGCTGCAGTATGACTGAGCTCTGGGACACCAGGGGGCGCGCTAGAGCCCAAGATGTTTTTAGCAGACCAGGAAAATGTTTTAGTGTCTTCTAACATGATATAAAACATAATAATATAGTCTAGCTTGCCACCAGTGCAGTCATAAAACATAATTTAAGCAATAAAATTTTCTGTGAGGAAAGGGGCCCATGAGGGCAAACATGCCTAAAGTCTACAAAAGACATAATGTAACCCTGGAGAGGAGATAGAGTCAAACTATGCTTGGACAACATGTCCATCCTCACACAGTTCTGTGGATTCTCTCAGCTAACTCAGTTCACTTATTCATGTTCAGTTTTATGAGGGCCTTCCTTTATTAATCTTGAGACTACGTTTCTTGATAGAGCTACTCCATTTCCAGCAACAAAAAAGAAGTTGGGGCTTGGTGGATCAGTCTGTCTACCTGTCTGTCTGTCTATCTATGTCTATCTATCTAAATATCATTTATCTATCTATATTTATCTATCATCAGCTATGTACCTATTTATTTTTATAGAGACTTAGAGAGTCAGTAAACCTGACCAGGTCTACCACTGTTTCTCTCCATATACTGTGATAAGTAAACATGTTGTCTCAGAGAACTTAAATTCTCAGTTTGAGAATTGATAACTTGATATAAAAAATTTCTTTGTGGGTGGTATTTGGTAGGTTGAGTAATTCTGTTTAACTTATCTAAATACACTTACCAAGAAGTCTTTGACAAATTACCTGAGATTGAACTAACATCGCTTTTTGTAGGTTCTACACTTGAAACTTTTATAAAAATTTTTAGCAAAAACTTGTCCCAAATTCTTTATCAGTGGTTTTCAATTGGTGTCCCCCACCACACACACAGAGCTTCTCTTCAGAGACCCTTCAGTGGCTGCATTGGGGGTGGTGTGTGAGATGATACCACAGGCAGGATGAAACTCACATCCTCTTCCCTGCCATCTTTCTATTTATAGCAGCTCTGGTTTACTTGTGGATACCATATAAAATTTTATTTTAACAATAGGTTCTGTGGCTAAACAAAACTTGTAAACCATTCTCTATAAGTGGAAGTTGTAATTCTTTTTCCATGATGACATTTTTGAACACTGACATACCTTTAAATAAGGCGTGTGTGTGTGTGTGTGTGTGTGTGTGTGTAAGCAATTTAAAGGAAATAATAATTTATATCTTAAAGATTGGATTTTTAAGTGTAACATTTTTACCCCACATATTCTGTTCAATAGCTGAGTGTTAACTTTGGCTCTTAAAGGTTAGAAAAGTCCTACAACCTTTGGCATGCTCTGAGATCTCAACTGGTTGGGGAATCATAGAGAAATTCCGTCTTTGACATTAAAATAAATGCTTCTATTACGTTTTGTGATTGACAAGGAAGAGAGGTGGGAAGATGTTGCAATTCTACCTCCTAAAGAATCTATTTTTTTAAGGTATGTATTTGGCTCTAACTGACTTCTGACACATGTCATTCAACCCTATAGAAATTCTCTTGGATAAGAACCTGACCCACGCAAACCCACTTGTAAACTGGGGAAGGGGGAGGATTTGAGTGTAAGCACCTTGAACCAGAGGACTTTTTTCTTCCATTTAGAAAAACCTTCCTGGGGTTGATTTCCATAAGTGTACATTTCCTCTTCATAATTCTAGTCATTAATCACCAGGTAGTGTTTAAGAGCACCTGCGTGGATCACAGATTCCACAATCCAACCTGAAAACTCGAATTTGGGATTACTTCTTTCTCTAAGAAGTATAATCCATCCCCCGGGTCTGCCCCTGGCTCATCTGGCATCTCTGCTTTTGAAAGAACTTGGATCAGGGCACAGGATTTCAGTGTCTTCTCTTACTCCTCTCTTCTTGAATCCAGGGTCTCTTAACCTCTGCACTATAGACATTTGGGGATGGATACTTCTTTACTGCAGTGGAGGGCTGTCCTGTGCATGGTAGGATGGTTAGCAGCATCTCTGACTTCTACCCACTAGGTGCTAGAAATGCTCCTACCCCAGTTGTGACAACCAAAAATGTCCCCAGACATAGCCAAACGTCCCCTTGCAGAGGTAGTAGGTAGGACTGTGAAGGAGCAAACTGTCCCCTACTGAGAACCACTGCTCTCTAATCCCTGAGGATCCCAAAACTGAGAATCCTACCAGGAATTACCCGGTCACCACTAGACATGGTTCTCAAGGATACCCATGTACTTTAACCAAGTCAGTGTTCTCAACACTGGCTGCACATTAGAATCACCTGAGATGTTTACCAATGACCAACTGAGCATTAGCATTTTTTAAAAAGCTCCCCAGAGATCTCAATTTGTAGACAGGACAGACAACCTCTGAACTAAGTGTACTTAGCGATCTTAATACTTATTAAAACTCCAAAATAAAACCTCACCCCAAATTTATTTCAAATAGGAAATGACAAGTAGTTTCAGAGAAATAAAAAAATCCATATATCAATCTATTACAGTCTATTATAGGCCCCTGGAGACATTCACATGTGCTTTTTGTTTTGTTATCATCACAAAGCAGTTGAGAAACTGGGTAACTCTGGGAATTCTGAGGTTTATAACAGTTTGACTGAAGGTGCATCACTTGATGTAGAGCAGTTTCTCTGGTGCTTGTAACTCACAGACTTCTTTGACCAAAGTGACAGGGAGGAGCCTGACCAAGAGGAAATTCCTGGAATGTACAGTGTTAGAATTGGCAGGGAAGGAAGATCAAGACTTAGCAAGACTAAGCGTGGCCTAGGAAGGGAGGCCTCTGATAATGTTCTTCAGCAGATGAAAAGTATGATCTAATGGCTACCTCTTTCCTTTGTTAGTGCTTCAGTAACAGTGGGAATAAAACCAGACAGTGGCGGTCTTCGTAACTTAGGATCCAAAAGAATGATGCCCAGAAGGTGTACATGTTCTGGCAGCTTCCAGTCTCACTTCTGGCCGGTCAGGAGGGGCTGGCCAAGGTTTTCATCCAGTCACTAATCTTCTGAAAGGTATAGGATGCATTCAGTGATGTTCAAGTTTCCATGTGACCTTAGGCAACTCAACTTCCCTGAGATTTTGTTTTCTTATCTGAAAGATGAGCAGCATGATATTTACCCCAGACAGTGACTATAAGGATTAAATTAGATAATATGTGTGAAAGTGCTTTGTGAAGTGTAAAGCCCAGTAGGTAGCCAATTGTAAACCCGGAGCTGAGCATGCTGTTACATTAGCACATTAAGTTCATGTTTCTCTGGTTTGTCCTCTGGCTGTTCTTCCTCGCAGTCTGGGTTAGGATCCGGGTGGTGGATTTCAATGACAAGAACATAGATGAGGCCTCCAGCCATAGCACCAACAAAAGGGCCCACTACAGGAATCCACCAGAAGTTATTTCCAGCTCTGAAATCAAACAAAGAAATTAGTGATACACCACTTGGCCTTCTTCCTGGTATTACTGCTAGTTATTCACTAGCCAGCTAGTCATTTCTCATGCTCATGACTCCCTTTTAAATCAGCAAGAGCTAAGTATAAGGGCACTCACTGTAGCTTGGCAACCATCATCCTAGATTTTGCAGTATACCTGATTTCAGATGATCTATTCCATTGTCCTATTAGTACTTGTGAGAGAAATGTCCCATTTATTTTCCTTTCAGAAAGTATAGTCCCCGAACCCATGGCTACAATTGAGGGCATTTAGGGAAAGTTCAGGTTGATTATTCAGGAGTTGCCTTCCCCTCATCCTGAAATAATGAGCCCTGGGGATTGCAAATGGTTGGGAGATGTGGAGAGATTCCTGGACATGATTGGTATATGAGGGCACTTACAAAATAAACAGTCAGGAAACATTTGCCAATAAGTGAATTAAAAAAAATCAAAGGTAGAGATATGAATTACCTACTAAATATAATTGAATTCAGTACTTATATTTTGAGGTCACAGCTTACTTAAACTTACTCTCTGATAAGGACTTTCTGCCATGTTTCCCTCTCCCCTCCAGAAATCCTCAATGTCAGCACATTGTATTGGAGGTATAGTTCTGAGAGAAAGCAGGTGCCTTTGCGAATTGTCACCATCTCTTTTGGAGATAGAAAATCCACTTAAATAATTCCGTAGAAAGGACCATGAGTGGTCAGAAGCAAGTAAAACTATACAATATGTTGTTTAAGGATATGTACGTTTGAGATAAAACTTTTTTTTTTTTTTTGCGGTACGCGGGTCTCTCACTGTTGTGGCCTCTCCCGTTCCGGAGCACAGGCTCTGGACGCGCAGGCTCAGCGGCCATGGCTCACGGGCCCAGCCGCTCCGCGGCATGTGGGATCTTCCCGGACCGGGGCACGAACCCGTGGCCCCTGCATCAGCAGGCGGACTCTCAACCACTGCGCCACCAGGGAAGCCCAAGATAAAACTTTTTAAAAGCAGGATAATTATGAACAAAAAAAAAATTCAGAGTAATGCAGAGCAGGCAGAGGAAACAAGAGGAACACAACTACGCATGGGAATTTCACAGTGTTCTATTTGGGGGAAGGATTCATGGCTGCTATTTTTAGTTTTATTCCTAACAACTATACATATTTCCATGGGACCTTTTGTTTGTATCAGTTTTTTATTAGAAAGGGTAATAAAGGAAATAAGCACAAAACAAGGGGCTTGTCCTAGAATTCATGAGATTTAGTTCTAATCTCAGGAGGGTCCAGATGGTCTTTGGGCAAAGTCTCCTCATCTCTGAGCTTCATTCTTCCATCTGAACAGTGGTCCCTTCCACCTGCATCTTCCAAGCACTCTCTTAGATCCTGAATCTTAGATCATCAGTGCAGGCTCACAATAAGATAATAAGTCTTAGAGCATAAACGCGGGCTCCGGGGAAGAGCACCGTCATTAAGCACAGTGGCCAGCAGATGTCACTCTTACTGCACTGGAACGAGGTCACTGCATTCAGTTGTTCTCACAGCGCCCTTTCCCATGCCTCCAAATCCAGGTGGAATTTTCTACGAGAGGCACCTGAGCTTTAAAGAACTCGGAGCCTTCTCTTCAGGTAAGCACATGAAGCAAGTTTAAGCCACCTTATTTGGTCCATCACTTCCTTTCTTCCATCACTGGTTTGTGGCACATCTCTTACTGTCATTTAACAGGTTAGGGTCCAAGATATCTGCCCGCTCACATGTCCTCCTTTCACTGGCTGGACCCTCTTGAGCTGGATGTGTTGCACCAGGTTCACAAGGCTTAAATGGAGGAGCTCTGATACGGTTCCCTGCCTGGCCTCACAGGTAAACAAGGTTATTTGCACACTATGATTTGGGGGATGCCAGAAATATGTCTGTGTTAATTGCTTACGGTACCATCATGTGGGATTCATTCCTTTGGTTAAACTATTTTAAAAATTAACAATACCCCTGAGATCCTTCATCCACTAAGTTATCAACACTTTAAAGTGAATTAGTGAAGACCACTCGCTTACATCCTAATACTTAAGGGAAAAGCAAGAGTCAGCCGGGGTCTGTCTTGCCCTTGTCAGACCTGCTGGAGCCCCACTCCCTCTGTCATCGTCACTCCGTGCCATACAGGGGCAAGTGAGGATCCAAGGCAGTCTCGGTTTTATCTGAGACCTTGGGTGTGGATCCAAACTAGAAAGTCCCCTGAGATGCTTAGCTTGGATGTAGAACCCTGAAAGGATGGGACACTTTAGGGACACTTTGGAGTCCTGTTATCCCTCAACGGTTTCCTTGGGGACTTTTTGGTTGAGGATTATCAGTCAGTCTAGCTATTTCCTAACTGGTTTCTGCCCCCTCTGCTCATTTTTAATCTGTTCTATATAATAATGTCGGATCAGTTTTGCTAAATTGAAGTTCTAAACATGTCAAACTTCTGCCCTAAATCTTTTGTTGCTTCCTATAACCTACAGAAGAGGGAGGAGCAAAAACCCCAAAGTTTCATTCTGGGAATCTAGGTCCTCTAATGGTCTGAAACAATTGCCCTTCCAAGCTTCTTCATGCACCCTTCCAACTAAACTAGATCATGTGTTATTTTAACATTCTGTCTTGGGATACAGAATCCTCTCTGCCTGAAATATCCTCTCTGTCTGCTGTTTAAGCATGTCCAAATACTACAAAATGCCCCTACTTCCACCCCCATAATTCTCAAATTTGGAGCTACAAACCTTCTTTCAACTCTTGGAGTTAATTAGTCAAATCTCTTTAATGGCACTTGACAGCTCCAACCTGTGTAAGAGCCTATGCTCACTACTCTGAAATAGAATGTAAATAAAGCAGTGAAGGGCAACAACGGTGAGGGGCATCTTTAGCACAGGGCCTTGAATAAGAAATCAGGTAGCTGCATGGATGAATGAATGCATGAATGAGGGGAAAAGACCCTGATGCAAACAAGGGACATGGTGCTCAGAGTTTGGCATTAGGTGATTTCAGCATTCTCCCACAGACATGGTCTCCTGCCATATACTCAACAAAGCAAAGAAAAGAGGCAAGATCTCTACCTCTTTAGAACCACCATCACTCTTAGAACTTTGGGTGAATCACCAAGCAGGGCTCAAATAGAGGTCACATCACTGTGGGGCACCTTTGTTCTCAGGGTCTGTGTGAAGCTCACAGAGGTGTCTTGATGGTAGGGGCAGTGGTCTCCTGGAGTGAACCTCTGGAAATTGGGATTATAGGAAACTCATGGGCCAATTCTGGGCTTTGGAAATAAGGAGATCTTTAACGTATGCTTTTGACAGTACATTGGAAGAATACAAATGATCTTCCTAGTTGGCATTTTGTTCAACCTTTTCACGTTCTAGTATGATCATTCTGGAAGAGAGCTCCTCAACTGTGGCACTCTTAACGTATTTGGCTGAATAATTCTTAGTTGTGGCGATCTGTCCTGGATACTGTAAGATGCTTAGCAGTATCCCTCTACTGGCCTCTACCCACTAGATGCTGGTGACAACATCTGCCCCCACCCTCCCCAGTTGTGACAACCCAAAGTGTCTCCAGGCATTGCCAAATGTCCCTGAGGGCAGTATCACCTCTGGCTGAGAACCACTGCTCTATAAATTCACTGCATTGTTCGTTTCTTAAAGATAGGGCATGTTTCTTGATTCTTTTTTATCCCTCATCTCCTAGGACATGTGTGTCACATAGCATTTATCCATACTTTTATTCAATAGCTCTTATTGAGGCTTTCTGTGTGCCAGACCACATCCTAGTCACAGCGGACACAGCTGTGAAAACATGGTCAAGGTCTCTGTCCGCGAGATGCTTACGCTGTAGCAGCTCTAATGCTGTCTGTGGTGGTTATCAGAATAGTGTCAGTGATTTCAGTAGCTTGTGTTTCACGATGGTGAAGGCAACCCAAACTCTTAAATGAATTCATCACTTGTGTACAGCTATATATAGGTCAGCATTAGGGACTCGGCACGTGGGATCTTCCCAGACCAGGGCACGAACCTGTGTCCCCTGCATCGGCAGGCGGACTCTCAACCACTGCGCCACCAGGGAAGCCCTATCCATACTTTTATTCAATAGCTTTTATTGAGGCTTTCTATGTGCCAGACCACATCCTAGTCACAGCGGACACAGCAGTGAAAACATGGTCAAGGTCTCTGTCCTCATGGTGCTTACGCGATAGCAGCTCTAATGCTGTCTGTGGTGGTTATCAGAATAGTGTCAGTGATTTCAGTAGCTTGTGTTTCACGATGGTGAAGGCAACCCAAACTCTTAAATGAATTCATCACTTGTGTACAGCTATATATAGGTCAGCATTAGGGACACTCAAGTGTTTTGTTCCCACAGCAGACATTAAACTAAAATTTGCTCGTCTTAAATGAATTCATCACTTGTGTACAGCTATATATAGGTCAGCATTAGGGACACTCAAGTGTTTTGTTCCCACAGCAGACATTAAAATTTGCTCACACATGTTTTCCCTGCTTCTCTTTCTCCATGTTAGAGCCCTGTTTCCTGGGGAACAAAGGTGGGTGCCTTTCCCAGAGAGAGATGTGATGAGTGGTTGGGGACTGGCCACCATGACTTTAGGGGGGGACGGTGGGAAGGAATTAACGAGCAGAGTTTGTCCTGGGAGCTTGGTACCAGCAGTTGGCATGTTTCTGCAGCACATTCTGAGGTGTAAGGCACGGGGTCCTGCCACTTCCTGTGCACAGGCTCTCTTTGATGCCTGTTCCACTAGGAATTTCTTATGCTTCAAGAATTCAAGGACCAGTGATTAGGACTCCGCGCTCTCACTGCCGAGAGCAAGGGTTCGATCTCTGATTGGGGAACTAAGACCCCGCAAGCCACATGGCATGGCCAAAAAAAAAGAAAAAAAGAATAAGCTCAGCACTCAATGCTTCTCTGGTGCCCCCCCCCAGCTTCCTGGGTAGAGGTAGTCACTCCCTCATCTGTGTTCCCTTAGCACTTTGTTTCAGGGGTTACCAGAGCACTTGTTACATTCCTCAAGGCCAGTGTCTTATCTGATTTTGAAATTTCCTTGCCTAGCACAGTAACCACAGCATAGGTGGTGATTAAGGTAGATCTGTTGAATGAATGAATGAAGCGAAGCTAGCATGGTCTCCTAGAAAGAGCCCTATAGTAGTATCAGAAGATAGAAATTCTACCCCTTTGTCACAAAGTGAATACATAGACAAGTTCTACATACAAAATAGTCACATAAAGCCATATACCAGTTGAGAAATTATTATTATATAGGACAAACCTATCTCTTTGAATCTATCTAGAGCCTCTCTATCTTTCTCTGTCTCTTTGTCCCTCTCTGTCTCTTATTATGTCTCTGTGTCTATCTTTGTCTCCCTCCCCCTTCTCTCTCTCTCTCTTTCCTACACACACACACACACACCCCGTATCATAAATCACCAGTGGTACGTTCCACACTTACGATGAGGACGCACTTAACCTCACCCTCCCATCTGCACTCTCTTGGATCTCCAGGTCAAAGCACAGCCCTCCCCATTGAGGCACGGTGTGAATCTTCCTCCTCCTCCCTGACCGTTGTTACTTACGTGAAGACCTCAAACCCCCAGCCTGCCAAGGCAGTGAAAAGTCTGGGACTCAGGTCTCGAGCTGGGTTCATGGCACAGCCACTGTTCATTCCCAGAGAGGAAGAAATGACAACAATCAGGAAGCCAATGACAATGGGCTGTAGGGCTTTGGGGACTCCCAAGTTTCTTGAGTCAAAAATGGCAAAGATGACAATGAGGAGAAACATGGTGGCCACTACCTGGGGAGGGAGAAAATATACAAGGGATTTAGTTTATATTCTTCCCCCTTGCCCACCTCAAAATTCACCCACTCTCATTAAAAACAAACCTAGTAATAAGTAACATATGCTGGGTGAGCACTCTGTGCCAGACCCTTATCGCAGCCATCTTAGACATGGGTGCTGATATCATTCTCCTTTACAGATTAGTTACCTGCCCAAGGTGACACAGTCAGTGACAGGCAGGTGTGGATCCAGAGAGTTCAGCTTTAGAGACTGTTATCTTTACTACACTATCCTGCTGAGCTACTACCAGCTAAGTGGAGAACAAGCTACAGGCTGGAAAAATGAACAAAGGGGCTCATTCAAATTGGTGAGAAAAACAATGTGAGACATCAGTAGATGAATGGGCAAAGGAAATGAAAAGAAAATTCATAAAAGAAAAATAGATTAAAGAAACAAATAAGAGGGAAAAACTGATTCACAATGAAAAAAAAGTACGAACAATACCAAGTGTTAGGGAACGGATACCACTTCTCTCAGGCTTTCCTAATTAAACTAAGCACATACTACACTTTTGAAAGGCAATTTATCAGTAATTTAGCAACATGCATTAAAAATAATCCGTAAGATTATGTACTGAATTTGACCCAGTTGGATATTTTGAGAACCACATCATGGAAATAATCTAAAATATGGAAACATCATAAAGCAAATATGCAAATAAATAGTCAAACATTTAAAGTATTGAAAAAGTGGAGTCCACATCAATAGGGAAAGGGCTAACTATATTATGAAGTGCCCATTCTATAGTCTATTATACAGCCATCAAAAAACAAATACAAGGGTTTCCCTGGTGGTGCAGTGGTTGAGAGTCCGCCTGCCGATGCAGGGGACACGGGTTCGTGCCCCGGTCCGGGAGGATCCCACATGCCACACAGCGGCTGGGCCCGTGAGCCATGGCCGCTGAGCCTGTGCGTCCAGAGCCTGTGCTCCGCAGCGGGAGAGGCCACAACAGTGAGAGGCCCGCGTACCGCAAAACAAAACAAAACAAAAAAACAAATATAAGAGCTATCTGGTAACATTTTTAAATGCTTATGATATTAAGAAAAATATGTGCATTATATTTTATACTTGAAAACAACATAAAAACAAGTTGTAAGAGATTATACAAACAATGAGAGCAGGTATTCTGAAGTGGTGTGGTACAGTGGGTGTTTTCCCCACTCTCTAGTTTCTAAAATTTCCAAACTATTATTTTACTTTAACAGCTAAATCATAGCTTCTGTTTACCAGACACTTATTATGTGCCAGGTACTTCATATGCTTTTTCTCATTAGAACTTCACACCAATCGGTGAGATAAATCCTATTTATTCACAGTTTACAGATGAGGAAATGTAGATAGAAGGAGGTTAAGAAACTTGCCCAAGGGCACACAGCTCATAAGCAGAAGAATCAGGATGAGAACCAGACAAGTGATTTTAGACCAGAATAGTTGTGCTATTGGCTACACGACAGATGCTTGGATGCAGCTTGTTTAAATGTCATTAAGGCAGAGACACTTCTAGCTGCCTAGAGAGTCTGGATAAACCTATGCACGTGGGGAGACACAGAAGACCTGGGATACTCTAAGCTCAACTACTACACTTCACAGTCCTTGAACTGAGATCACAGTGTCTTTTCTTGTGGCCTCTACGTTTAGATCATGTGCACAAAAGAGACAGTTAGGTGGAACAAACCCCATTTGCCCCTACAGGGGTTGAAATGTCCAGTCATGCACTTTTCTCTGAAACTTGACTGATGTGGAAGAAGTGTATGTATTAAAGAGGAGGCAGGAAACCCGTAGTGGTATCAACTTTGGCAAGGGCAGAAATTTGTCAACAAAGCTTGGGTTATGCGTAGGGACCTCTGACTTTGGAAACATAGCCTTTCTTTTCTGATAGGCCTATAATGTTCCTCTGCATCCCCCTTATTAGATTATGTCTTTTCACAAAAGTTAGGTCTTTGTTGAATGTACACTTACTTGGTCTGCAAATGCATTCACCAGAGACAGATACGGAGCTGGGTATGTTGCGAAAATGTGTGCTGTTGCGTTTTCTCCCACGACGAGCAGTTTTCCACCAGCAAAAGACAGAAATGCATCTATGGAAGACAGAGCTCTGGCATGTTAGTGTCCTCTGGGCAGGGAGGGACGTAGGCCTATGCCAGGTCTTGTGCTGAACAAGTACAGGCGAACCCTCAGGTTCAGCTACGAAGATCCATATCATTTGCCTCTTTTCACTTCACAGTATGGTAGCTTTAGAGATACCCAGAGAACTCCCAGGATAGCGGGTCAGAGAGAGAAAGCCCCGGCTGCCCTTGATGGTTCACTCCACGTTTGAGCCAAATCTTTATCCAGTGGGTCTTGGGAACCATTTTTCTTTGAGGGGAATTCTTGGAATTTTCAAGATTGACTAAAATTGAAAGTGAAGCTTGGACTTGCTCTATGCAGAGCTCATGATTCCCAGAGGGTTCTCAGTAACCCCTAATAGCAGTCCAGAATTTGAGGGCATCAAGGTACAGTGAAGATGCCCTTAGAACAAGGAACACAGCAGTCCCCGACATAGCCAGTACCACCCCCAGGCCTCTCTGGCCACAGCAGCTGGTGCTCTAGGTTTCTGGTCTGGTCTTGAGTAATTCTTTAGTCTTCTTACACTCTAATTCTTAGGATACTCTGTGGGAAGAGGTCCCTTTCCACAATGTACCTCTCAGGCTTGGCTCATAAATTCTAGTTCCTAAGGGCTTCAGTTTGAGAGTCATAAAGTATTACGACTTACCTTGGGTTAGAGAGAAGGAACTACTTTAACACTTGATTTTATGGAACCCCAAGATTTTTTAGTTTGAAGGGCCTAAGAAGTCACCTACTAGTTCAATTCCTTTATTTTCCAGAGGAGGAAACTGAGACCAATAAAGTCAGATGACTTACTGAAGTCACACAGCTACGTACATAGTTCACATGGAACTAAAGTCTGGGTCTTTGATCGTCAGTACTGTGGTTCCCCCAGGACTGTTGCAGAATGGAAGCCCTGGCTACTGGATGGAAGGGAGAAGAGGTTCCCCACCCAGCCCATTTCTCTGCTATGCTTCTTCCTTCAAAGACTTTGTTCCAGATTCCTTCTTTAAGTACTTACTCATCATTCTCCTTGCCACAAGTCAACGGCTCCCTTCCCAGCCAAATCAGAGAAAGCCATGGAGAAGCCAGTGGCCTATTGCTTACTTTGGCATTGTTCACAGTGTAGTGCTGGTTGGGTCTAAAAATATACTTCCTTTAAGTTCTGTCCTCCATTTAAGTTGTGACCATTTTCATTAAGAGACTTCCTGAACGTGCCCTAATGATAATGTTGGCCCCATTATTTAGAACTTAGGACTCTTAGAACTGCGTGTCAAGTGGAGAACGTTTCCTGTTCTTACCTGTCCTACTCACCATAATAAATGCCAAAGAGGGTTGCAGCCCCTAAAAAGGCTCCCAAGAGCTGGGCCCCCACATAAAAGGGGAATTTGAACCACTTCGTCCGTCCAAAAAGACACATTGCAAAAGTCACAGCTGGGTTGATGTGGCCACCTGCAAGGAAGATAAGGTGATTAGGAAAGTCAGAGGGCAGGCCAGGGAGAATTATTGTGAAGGAAACCTTATCTAGGGACTGCAGGCAGAATTCAGTCTTCTAGGTGAGGAACTGTATGTGAGGAGACAGAGGTGTGTGTGTGTGTGTGTGTGTGTGTTCTGCTATGCTTCTTCCTTCAAAGACTTTGTTCCAGATTCCTTCTTTAAGTACTTACTCATCATTCTCCTTGCCACAAGTCAACGGCTCCCTTCCCAGCCAAATCAGAGAAAGCCATGGAGAAGCCAGTGGCCTATTGCTTACTTTGGCATTGTTCACAGTGTAGTGCTGGTTGGGTCTAAAAATATACTTCCTTTAAGTTCTGTCCTCCATTTAAGTTGTGACCATTTTCATTAAGAGACTTCCTGAACGTGCCCTAATGATAATGTTGGCCCCATTATTTAGAACTTAGGACTCTTAGAACTGCGTGTCAAGTGGAGAACGTTTCCTGTTCTTACCTGTCCTACTCACCATAATAAATGCCAAAGAGGGTTGCAGCCCCTAAAAAGGCTCCCAAGAGCTGGGCCCCCACATAAAAGGGGAATTTGAACCACTTCGTCCGTCCAAAAAGACACATTGCAAAAGTCACAGCTGGGTTGATGTGGCCACCTGCAAGGAAGATAAGGTGATTAGGAAAGTCAGAGGGCAGGCCAGGGAGAATTATTGTGAAGGAAACCTTATCTAGGGACTGCAGGCAGAATTCAGTCTTCTAGGTGAGGAACTGTATGTGAGGAGAGAGAGGTGTGTGTGTGTGTGTGTGTGTGTGTGTGTGTGTGTGTGTGTGTGTGTGTGTGTGTGTGTTTGAGTGGAGAGGAAGAGAGGACTAATAATCCTCATGGCATCATTAGACACTGTTTAGGAAGTTTAGCTTTCTCAAAAGAAAGTCAAATATGTAAAGAAACTTGTACTCAAGTGGCTCATTTTCTCTCTCATCTCTCTCTCTATCTATCTATATCATCTATCTACTGGGTTTTGCCTAACTATAAAGCAATAACCCCAAAGAGATTGATATAAACAGTTAACTTCAGTATATTTGTAAGTCAATATACTTATACTTGTAAGATTTAAATCTATATCTAGTCATTTCTAAGTCCATGTCCAGAGGATATAGAAACAATCTTAGGACTGAAAAGAGATATCTCTTTAAGGGGAAATGGCCCTTCCTTTGTGGGCTGTGCCTCTCACTGAGGTAAGGGGCTCAGTTTATTTTGAGGTAGTCACAGTGTCTGAGTGGATTTTCTGTAGTTTCTCTGCATAAACGATGTATATCTCACACACACAAATGGAGCAACACTTCCTCCTCCACTCCAGCCTAAAGTCTGACTAGAGAAATCAGCCTCTTTGATTCTAACCCAGTTGCAAGGTCAGGTAGAGGGCTTGCTCTGGGGTAGGTTACTGATATCCCCAGCTGGCTTTGCTAGTAACAGCAGTAACAACAATGCATATTGAACACTTGCCAGATGCTGTCATAGGCGTATTACATGCACTTGATCCTCCTAAGAACCCGGTGAGGTGGGTACTAGTCCAGTTAACTGCTGATAAAACTGAGGCACAGAAGTAAAGTAACATTTTAAGGTCACATGGCTAATAAGTGGTAGGTCTAGGATTCAAATTCAGGTTTATTTGAACTCTTGGGCCTATGTTCTTTTCTAGATCTTCTTCACCAAGTTTATAAAGGTTTCTCTGCCTTAGAAAGCAGGGAAAAATTTTTCAAAGATCATCTTTGAGCATATGGGCTTGATTTCTAGGGATGAAGGACACTCATATGAAGAGTGCCAATGACATTTAGTGTGGAGGGGGGAATTAGAGTAACTGTCAATATGACCACACTGAAATGTGGACCTCTGGGTTGTGGAAATAGTTGTAAACAAAGGAGTGATGATGATGATGATGGTGACGACACTTTGCCATTTGACCCCCCACAGAACCTATTGGTGAGCTTGTTTTGGGAAGCCTTCCCTCCTCTCCCCAGTGCGTGAAGAAAGCTATGCTTTTCCTGAGTCTCTAAGCCAAAGTGGGCTTGCAGTGGAGGGGTTCTGACTGCTGACTACACCGTGAGGGTCCTTTCTTCACCTGCCTCTGCCACTCTGGGGCTAATATGAACAAGAAAATGCCAATATATCAAAGCACAGGTGACTTCCTGAAGCCTTACACACATATCACCTGTTTTGTTTTACTTTTAAATCTAAGAGAGTCATAATTCTGGAGACTGGCAGGAGTACAGCTTCCTAGGGAAGCTGGAAACAGGGGTTAGAAGAGGGGAGCACCCAGGGCAGTGGAAAGTTCCTGGAGCCAGCCCTGTTCCTCTTCTCCCAGAGCTGGTTGGAGGGTAGCCACCACCCAGCCAGCCTGGAGGAACCCATTGTGAAAGGACAAGGGGATGTAAGAAATCACCTCCAATCAAAAATGTCTCCCCTCAGATGAGTCCACCAATGGGACAGTTACTGTTTAGCAAGCTCCTCTTCCAAAATAAGACTTGCTGTAGGTAGGTTTATGCTTTTAGCCCCTCAAAAGCACCCTGAGGCAGGAACTATTGTTCACCTTGACCTTGACATGCTGCAAGGCACTTAGTAGGTTTTCAAGATATGAAAGTTGATGTATGTGGAATGTAAAATATGGCACAAATGAACCTATCTATAAAGCAGAAACAGACTCATAGACATAGAGAATAGACTGGTGGTTGCCAAGGGGGAAGTGGGGAGGGAGAGGGATGGACTGGGAGTTTGGGGCTGGTAGATGCCAACTATTACATTCAGAATGGATGAACAGCAAGTCCTAATGTATAGCATGGGGAACTATATCCAATCTCCTGAGATAAACCATAATGAAAAAGAATATAAAAAAGAATGTCTCTATGTGTATAACTGAGTCGCTTTGCTGTGCAGCAGAGACTGGCACAACATTGTAAATCAACTCTACTTCAATTTAAAAAATTGAAGAAAAAGAAGATATGAAAGTTGAAGAAATAGTCAGAGGTCTTTATTCAGATAGCTCAGACTACAGAGATCTACAGAGGGAAAGTTGTTTGGGAGTCAGAGAGGGTGTGCCTGGGAGGGTGCTTTGCAAAGCAACGAGGAGAGTTTCTCCTTGCAGAGATGCGTGATCACTTGGCTTACCCGAAGGACAAAGCAGAGCAGTGTAGTGGAAAGAACATGAGTGCTAGAGTCAGAGAAGGCCACACTCACATCTTGGCCCTGCCAAGGTGGTTGTGATGATCAGATTATTCACATAAAGAGCCCAGGGGGATAGCTGGATTCCCGGAGGCCTGAGATGAAAGTCTTACGTGAGCAAGGTGAGCTCTTTCAAGGTTCTGTCCTAGACGAGTCTCCTGCCCCCCACCCACAGACAACTCTGTGATGGAGATCATTTTAACATTTTATTTGTCATTAAGCAAAGCTATTTTGATTTTTCAGTGAATTTTTATTGCTTATAAAAAAAACTACATCAAAAACAACCGCTATAGTCTAGGTACAAGCTGGCAGTGTAAACGCTTTGTGGGGGATGGTGCATAATTAGGGCATTATGAGTTCTGATTGGCCAGATTGGATTGCCAGACTACTGGCAAGTTCACAAGGGAGCAGGGTGTGGTAACTGCCATGCAGTAATGCTTTATGTTCCACAACCAGATGTCAGCTGATCTTACCAGTCTGGACCACAAAGTGGGATCCCATTTATATTTATGTGTAATATACATTGGTTATTTTTGGAATTCCCAAAGAGGGCCTCACATATGCCCACAAACCAGCATGTTAGCTGCGGCCACTGTGAGAAAGTCACCTCCCCTATGTAGTCTTCCTCTCCTGTTCCTGGGCTGCTGAAGCCAATACTGAGTCTGCACTGATGTCATCAGTGGGCCAGTGTGTTGTCTGTGCATGTTCCCCCCCAGTTCTCAGGGAGCTTGAATATCATTTCCAAACAGAGATGGGGAGATAAGCTCCTTTTCCAACTCAGTGCTACCTTATATCAGCCAGGCTCAGAAAGTGCTCTCCTTGCATTTTTTAAAAAAAATTTTTATTTATTTTTGCGGTACGCGAGCCTCTCACTGCTGTGGCCTCTCCCGTTGCGGAGCACAGGCTCCGGACACGCAGGCTCAGAGGCCATGGCTCACGGGCCCAGCCGCTCCGCAGCATGTGGGATCTTCCCGGATTGGGGAACGAACCCGTGTCCCCTGCATCGGCAGGCGGACTCTCAACCACTGCGCCACCAGGGAAGCCCTCTCCTTGCATTTTGAGATCTCACAGTCTCTCATAAACAATGTGGACAGCTCCCAAGCCTCACCCAGAAGCAGCCTCTAGTGAAAACAGTCCCATCAGTTCTGGCCCTTACTCTGAGCGCAGGGGCTTAATCCCAGTCTGAAGGCCAGATGGGAAGACTCCACACCATACTTTACTCCCTCTTCCCCTTCCTGCTGGTCCCTGTCCCTTCTCTTCCTATCGTGACTCCAAATATATCAGTGGATGCAAACAGACATTGACAGTGCTGGTGGTAAAGGGTGTTAGCTACATTGGTAGGGTCTGGGACCAATTTATCCTAAGTAAATATTTGATGAAGTTTAATTCAGGGTGTTATGCAGGTGAAATACTGCAAAACCACATCTCTACTTTAAAAAAACTGCTGAAAACATGCCTACATTTATATTGCATGGTTTGTGGAAACAACACCTGTGTGAATGTAGATGGGAGCATGAGGGGAGGCAGTGGAGCATCCTGCATGCTTATTTGAAGCCAGGAGTGTGTTGTGTGTCTGGTGTCAAGGCCTGCAACTGTAATTAAGCCTTGGCACATTCAGGGTGTTCCCCTGGTTATTCTTGTGTCTTAGGTAGGTAGTACAGTGCTGGGATCCAGCTGGACCGTACTGCCCATAGGCCCTGCCTGTGCTGTCCTTCCCATAGTAGACAGCTGGGAATGTTGTATAATAATGGGGACCTGTGCTTTGCTGTCGTATAGACCTGGGTCAAATCTTTGATCTGTCTCTTTGCCAGCTGTGGGGCTTCTGGCAATTTACTCAATCCCTTGGAGCTCCAGTTTTCTCTGTAGAATGGACAATAATACTGGCCTCAGAGTGCTGCTATAGAAGTGAGAGGATATAAAGTATGTACAGCACCCAGTACAGTGCCCAGCATGCAGGGGATCCCTTCTTCCGTTATCACCAACAGTCTTGCCTTAGTTCTCTGAGCCCCCAAACAAGGCTGCTGAGGATTCTGCAAGCCTTTGGGAAGTGGATCATTTCCACAGTTCCTTCCTAAGGTCCCAGGCTGTATTAAATATTATTTCATTTTGCTCCTCAGAACCTTGGGAATGGCTTCTAATTAACCTACCACTCAGAACAGAATTGGGCCAAGACCTTCTGACTAGCCCTGCAGCTCCATGAACACACTAGCTATTTTGCAAATGACCTAGGCTGTCCCTGATTGCTGTGGATAAAGGTCCAGGGAATTGCCTCTGTTGGAGTGATATTCACTGGGCTATTCACAGCATATCTGGGAAGTGGTTTCCAAGCGTGGGGAAGAGCTAGTAAAAGACTCTATTGATAGATGAAGAATACTATTCCGTAGCCAGATTTAGGAATCAGTCAGTTCTGAGTTCCAACCCTCATCTCTGTCTTTTGCTAAGTGTTGCCTTTGTGCCAGTCACTTAGCATTTGCTGGCCATTTAAATTTTGTCATCTATAAAAATAGAATCAAATACATATTCTTGCAGGACTGTTGAGATCTAGAAAAATTAAGGTCTGTAGAGTACCCAGAACTGTGCTAGTACATTGGAATGGTTGAGTTAATAGTAGCTGTTATTATTATTATTTCTATTACTTACCAGAGACACCTCCAGCAACATAAATGGCCATTACTATTGCCAATGAAAGTCCAGTATTGATAGTGATGATTCCTCCATGACGTCCTCGACTGAGGACAGCTTGGGCAACACAGCCACATCCAAGGACCTGGAATGAAAGGGAACTCAACAAGTAAGTGAAGATGGCCACTATCAAAGACAAAGGAAAGTCAGAGTAACAAGAAGCATTTTTCAAGCACACTCATGGCTTGGACTGCCACAGGCCTCATGCAAATGAAATGGTAATCTTCCAGCTGTGCACAGGTAGCAAAATGATGGTCCCAAGGCTACATCTGGCTTATGGATGAGTTTTGTTAAGTCTGCACAGTGTTAAAATGTTGTATGAATTTATAAACCAAGTAATCATTTCATAATATATATAAATATCAAATCATTATGTTGTAAAACTGAAACTAATATAATGGTGTATGTCAGTTATACCTCAAAAGGAAGGAAGGAAGGGCAGGAAGAAGTAAGGGGGGAAGAAAGGAACATTTGGTGAGGGAGGGTTATTGGGAAAGATGAAACAGTCACATACAAGTTTGGTAGGAAAACAACAGGACAACGAATCACCATCAGCCTTTGTCACTCTGTGGTTGAAAGAGCCAGTGTGGTCGTGGAGGAATAAGTTCTGGGCTGCAGGATCATTAGATCATTGCTCTTAGATGTCAAGTAGCCACAACTTTTGTAGAATACAGGTTCTGTTTTGGGTTTTATAACTAAAGAAGAGCAACCAACTGGACGGAGGGCTCAGCATCAAGTAATGGATATTATTTAAGGGCATATGAAGAAAGGTTTCAGAAACAAACGTATTTAAGGAACAAGAGATTAAGAATGTGAAGACTTCTTATCAGGAAGATAATTACCAGCTCCTGTGTCCCTTTACAAAAGAATGAGAAAGGAAGTCTGAACCTGAAATATGAGAAGTTGCACATAAGCCATTTCCTGATAGTGATGAATTAATTCTAAATAGCTCCCTTGGGACCCATTTGTGGAGTCCTTCAGAGAAATACAATTTGCAAACAATGGATATTTAATACATATAGAATGATTTTGGTTTACTCCTCCTTGAAGGCAGAGAAATTACCTAGATGATCTTTTAACATCCACTCCAGTCCCTGATTCTAAGATATATTGATTTAGCTCTACCTGATAGACAGTAGGAAGAAGTAGGACTTGACATCTCAAGGGGAGCACAGGGGCTGCATATCACATGCACAGGGCTGTCTTTGACGTTAATCACAGACTCCAGACCCTGTACTGAGAGCTAAATAAAGTTGCAGCAGGAACATGTTCCCTTTTCCCTTTCCAAAAAGAAAAAAATCCCTTGGGTTCATTTCACAGCCTAGCAATTTCACCTAGGCTTGACATTATTTTTTTCTAGGATCCCTATCTGTTATAATAACTGTCAGAATACCGTATGCTAACACATATATATGGAATTTAAGGAAAAAAATATCATGAAGAACCTAGGGGTAAGACAGGAATAATAAAGACACAGACCTACTAGAGAATGGACTTGAGGATATGGGGAGGGGGAAGGGTAAGCTGTGACAAAGCGAGAGAGTGGCATGGACATATATACACTACTAACCGTAAGGTAGATAGCTAGTGGGAAGCAGCTGCATAGCACAGGGAGATCAGCTCGGTGCTTTGTGACCGCGTGGAGGGGTGGGATAGGGAGGGTGGGAGGGAGGGAAATGCCAGCGGGAAGAAGAGATATGGGAACATATGTATAACTGATTCACTTTGTTATAAAGCAGAAACTAACACACCATTGTAAAGCAATTATACTCTAATAAAGATGTAAAAAAAAACCAAAAACCACAGTCTCTCTTTTTAATTTATAGCCAATTAAATGCACCTGGCACAACTTCCAAGCTAACTGGCATTTTGGTAGCATCTTCTGAAAAAAGGAAAAAACATTCCTGACAGCTGAGATGACCTGATTTAGACAACCGGGGGTAAGAAGAGACACATGCAGACACTGGCCAGTCCTGAGCTACTACGACTTTCCACATAAGCTTCTTCCCTCTTTTATGGTCTGATGTTCACTTGTGATAGTCTACAGGGGGCGTAAAAGCTTTAAATGGCCTGAGTGGACCTGGAGAGGCTTCTGTCCTGTCAAACTTCATTGTGATTAATACCCTCCTCTTCTACCCTAGATGTTGAAATTGCTTTTTTGTTCTTTTCTAGAGAGGATAACTGATGCTGTGCACTGCAGGAAAGGAGCAGATGGAGAAATGAACAAGGTAAGTTACCCTAGTCAGAAATTGTTACTCAGAAGATTTCAGCCCAACTTGACATCACTGCTTCTTAATTTTTAAATACATTCATACAGCCGGAAAATCAATGAGGAAGACAGGTAATTGCCTGCTAGTATCTTTCCTTGCCTGCTTCATCCCAGCTGCGTTCACAGCACCAGGGAAGCAGATCTGGATAGAATATCTGGGATATTCTAATGTTATCATTGTCTGATTGCTAGGGAATTGGTCACCCACTCTGGTTTCCCACTGTAATTACCCACTGTAATTTTTTTTCCTTAAAAAAATGAGAGAACTGTTGTTTATGGTATTACTGATAGAATTTCCAGCATGATTCCGTGCTCTAACCTTGAAGAACTGCCATACTTTCCCCCTTCTTAGACACAGAAAGAGCCAACCTGTCTCAATTTTTCAGGTCTCCCTATCTAGAAATCTTTTTTTGGACCCATCACCCTTTCATATTCTTCTCACTAAACCTAACCTCTTTTCTCTGAAATTCACTTGTACTGTCTGTACTGAACAATTAATACTTAGTTGTTCTCCAGATGCCTGATCTTGATTTCCTTATCTAGAAAACAATCTCTAAGATTCCTTTACATGCCAACAGGCAACAATATGCTAGTCTATCCTGTTTTGTTCTGTTTCCTTGGGTGTTGTGTTTCCCAAGTCCACCATCCATATGCATGCCATCAACAGACCGTCAAGGTCTCTTCTACCTTCTTGTCAGAATCCAGCACCTACCTTCTCCAGGTAGGTAAAAAAAATCACAAAACCATGTAGGGGAGGGAGGGTATTACAAAGCCATGGATCTAGTCTTCACTGTGCCCCCAGAAGTCTTTGTTCATTTCTCATTCATATTCTCCCAATAGTTTCATCAAGCCTTCTCTTCTCTCATTAGCCCAAGACACCTGAGCCCCTTTCTGCAGATAATATCTCCTTCTACTTGACTCAGTACCTGTAGGTGGCCTTGAAGATCAATGGCAATTCAGAAGATCACATAAACATTGTGTTCCGGTTATTCAGTGCTACGAAACTAACTACTCCCAAACTTAGTGGTTTAAAATGGTAACATTTATTTTGCTTGTGAATCTATCATTTGGGCAAGGTTTGGTAGAGCATCTTACGTCTGCTCCATTTGGTGTCAAATGTGGTGGTTCAAAACTTGAAAGACTGGAATTATCTGAAGGCTCACACAGTCACATGTCTAGTGGTTGATGTCAGCTGTCAGCTGATGCCTCAGCTGGTGGATTGGCCAGCACATCTACAAATGGTCTCTGTGTGGCTTGGCTGAGTTCCAAGGGTGAGCACTGTACAGCCTTCAGAGCCTGCGTTCTTAAACCCTGCATCATGCTACCTCTCAGCCATAACACTGCTTTGGTTCTGAACTCAATAGCACACAAATCACAACATCTTTAATAGGCATTAACTTGGCCCATGTTGGTTACCTTTAGGAATAGGGAGCTCATTACTACATCAGGTAGCTTGTTCTAAATATTTTTGGTGTTCCAGTGGTTGGGGAGTCCTTCCTTATATGAAGTTGGAGTCCTTTTTTCCCGTAACTTCTGTTCGTTAGCTCCTGGCTTACTCTTGGGACCTCAGAGAAGAAGCCTGTTTTATATACCAGGCACTCCATTAAGTAGAGGGAGCAAAAGGTCCTCCCTGAGTTCTTTTATGCTGGATGTTTTTCCCTTCACCTTTGATCCCTAGGGCTCCTCAGATTCCCAGTGAGTGTCACGTGGATAAGCTCTAGGTTGTTAGCACCCCTTTTAAGCACGGAGCCCAGGAATGGACACAATCCTTCCTTATTTTTTTTAAGCTTTTAGAAATGTTTATTATTTAAGACCAAAAATCCTGTGTAGGCTCCTTATAGAGAATATGAGGAATATATAAAAATACAAAGAAAAAACCCAATTACAATGCCTTTACCTATGAACAGACATTATAAACATTTTGGCTTATTTCTCCCCAGTAACTTTAAAAATATTTATTTATTTATTAAAGTATGATTGACCTAAAACACGATTCACTATTTTCATACATTACAAAATGATCACCACAAGTCTAGTTACCATCTGTCACCATACAAACTTATTACAGTATTACTGTGTTCCCCATGCTGTACTTTTCATCCCTGTGACTCATTTTGTAACTGGAAGTTTGTACCTCTTAATTTCCCTCACCTATTTCACTCATCCCTCCACCGCCCTCCCGTTTGGCAACCACCTGTTTGTTCTCTATATCTGTGAGTCTGTTTCTGTTTGTTATATTTGTTTATGTATTTTGATTTTAGATTCTCTGACTTATTTTACCTAGCATAATACCCTCGAGGTCCATCCATATTGTCACAAATGGCAAGATTTCATTCTTTTTGTGGTTGAGTAGTATTCCATTGTATATACATACCACATCTTCTTTATCCATTGCTCTATTGATGGACTCTTAGGTTGCTTCCATATCTTGGCTATTGTAAATAATGCTGCAGTGAACATAGGGATACATATAACTTTTCAAATTAGTGTTTTTATTTTCTTCGGATAAATACCCAGGAATGGAATTGCTGGATCGTGTGGTCGTTTTATTTTTAATTTGGGGGGAAACCTCCATCCTGTTTTCTATAGTGGCTGCACCAATTTACATTCCCACCAACAGTGCATGAAAGTTCCCTTTTCTCCACATCCCTGCCAACACTTGTTATTTGTTGTCTTTTTGATGATGGCCATTCTGACAGGTGTGTGGTGACACCTCGTTGTGGTTTTGATTTGCGTTTCTTTGATGATTAGTGATGTTGAGCATCTTCTCATGTGCCTGCTGACCATCTGTATGTCTTCTTTGGAAAAATGTTCAGGTCCTATACACATTTGTTTCTTTGATGTTGAGTTATATGAGTTCTTTGCATATTTGAGATATTAACCCCTTATCAGATACATCCTTTGTAAATGTCTTCTGTTTTGTAGGCAGTCCTTCCTTATTTGTGCATCACATTATGACATGGTAGTTAATCATGTACCTTGTGCTCCTTGCTTGTATTGCTATCTAGCGGAGCACTTAACCACAGGATGTAATTCAACTGTTCACATATTAATGCCTGGTTTTCCCAATTTTGTAAGATGCTTACGAATGTGTAATCAACTCATTTGCCTTTCAACAGCATCTAGTATACTGGACGTAATTAAATAAGCAGATCCTACATGTTATTTCCAGTTATGACACTTGGTGTCTGTGTAAATGAACATGTTACTTCTCAGCCTAAGCTTGCTCATTTATTAAAAAATAATACCTGCTAGACTTGTTTCATAGGATTGTTCAGTGAAGGTTCAAATGGGGTAACCTTAATGAAGGCACTATTTAAACAACAAAGGACAATAATAGATGCAGGATATTATTGCCTTTGGTATAAACTCAAAAGGAAAGCCCCAATTCAGGGTGAATAAATTGAAACAAAGGGACTCGTGAACTTAACCACTAATGCACTGCCTGGCAATAAAAATGGGGCGAAAACACATCTATGACAGATATTAGAAATAGCTACTGTTTCATTCCAAACATGAGATCAAAATTTTGGGGGGAGAGGGGAAGTGAGAAACTGACGAGAACTTCAAGGTGTTTTGCGTATTTGTGATTACTCTTGAAAGATAGGTCGTTGCATAGATGGCAAGATTTTAGTGCTTTTGGTAGTAAAGCAACACTAGAAAAGAGGAGGGGGCAAATACCGTTGTTATCAGGTTCCTTGCATGGCAGGAGTGGGAGAAAGAATTTTAGTGGAAAAGGAAGAAAGACATTTGAAAGGCAGAACTCCTATAAAAGATTGATTGGTGAGTGAGGTACCCCCAGTCATTCCCAGTCACCCAGGCCATACATTCTGGAATCTTTTGGTATTCCTTCCTCTTCTCCTTCTTGGCTACCCATAGTCAATCATTCCCAAATCTTCGGAGTCTTCTTCTGTGGCCCCTGACCAGGGTCCCCACTTCCAGTGTCTCCCCACTCAGTGACCATGCCAGATGAAGCACAACATACATACTCTCCCACTCCCGTTGCTCAGGAATTGCCAGCATACCGAATTGCCCCTTAACCTGGTACTCAGGGCTTTGCCTCACAATCCCCAGCTACTTTCTGCCCAGGGTTCTTCAGCATAGGTCTCTGCATCAGCCAGTCACTTTGAGTCCTTTGAGCTCATGACACTCATTTCCACCTCTGCACACCTGCTCATGCTATACCTTCCAGCAGAATATCTTTTCTGCATGTTTCCCAATCAAAACCGATCTATTCTTAACCCTGAGCTAAAATGCTACCTTTCCCCTAGGGCTTTCTCTGGCAACTGAAGCCCTCAGAGTTCTCTTCTGCTTATTGTGCCATGTCTTTACAATGTCATTTCATTTCACCTTGCCGCGTGGCACCCCACCAAGGCTGTAATGTTCACCAGGGCACTCATGCTTCTTTGTATTCCGTGCTCAAACAATACTTATGAAAAAAATTAAAATATCTAAACAAGCAGGAAAAAATCCTGCGTAAAATGCCTTTTCAAGAGAAGAAGTTAATTTGAGGGTAAGATGTAAAAAGTGGGAGGTATAATTTCTAAGACACACCACTTGGGACTGCTGGGAAGTTCCCAACTGAGCCATGAACCCTATGACAGGCTGATTAATGGACACAATGAAATGCTGGAGATGAGGAGAGAGGATAATGAGTCCACAGATTTTATTTCATTTGAGCCTTCTCAAATCCCCTTTGCATATACTACCTCCTTTAAAGTGAAAGCCAAGATGTTCTGAGCACAGAACAGAGTGCAAAACAGGCACTCAAAATATTTGTTCAGTGAGTATGTAAAAACTGAGCCCTTTCAGAAAAGCAGTTAGCGAAGGTTAGGGATTACTTAGCAAAATGTTGGCAAATGCATGCACCCTGGAGCCATGGATCACCTGGGAACCTTCTAATTATCGCAAGAGGTCTGTGATTCCCTGTGCACATCAACATTATCCAAAGAAGGAAAAAATTAACATGCCTTGTATCTACCTTTCTGTTTCAGTATTTTCAGAATTAATGGATACTAAAAGAACAGTTTCTATCCTATAAAGCTCCTGAAAAAATTTTAAAGTCGAAAGGAGCTCCTTGGGAAACGTTGTCATAGACTTTGGAATAAAGGCTGTATGAAACGTTAACTATCTTTACTCATCTGTTTAGGGTAATGTGAGTAAAGGAATACAAATACCAGCTACCATCTATTTGGTGTGTGCTTTGTGCCAACTTCCATGCTAAGTGCTTTACCTGTATTACTTCATCATTATCCCATTAACTTATGATCACCCTGAAGGGGAAGTATTATTATCTCCATTTTATGGATGAGGAAATTGAGGCTGGGAAAGGCCAAGCAATTTTCCCAATGTTACATAGTAAAAATAAAGGAGACAGAACCAGGATTTGATCCCAGGTCTTAGTCAGAGGACTGTGCTCCTAACCATGATGTATTGGACAGAGCAAAAGGTCATCAGAACCAACCAATGCCCCCAAGAATTCATGGAAGTTTTCAGGGAGGACACTGGGTTTTCCACAGGAAGTGAGATGGGGCACCATTTTTTCTATCTGCGTACTGAGAGTAAAGGCTGTCTGGGAATGTTGAAGGACTTGGAGAGCCCAGGCAGCAACCATCTGTTACCATCCACCCAGTATAAAAGGCCTCCCTGCAGACCAGATACAGTCTGAGGAAAAAAGACTGAGGTTGAAGCGCAGTTGGAAGCCTCCTTGTAGAACCTGCTCTTTGTGCCAGGACAAGTGGATTTTCTGCTGACAACACATGTGATCACTCTAGTTCAGAAAAGTACCCAACACTTGTACTTTTTCTCTAAAGCTTCCCATGACCTAGAGAAAAATTTTCAGCCCTATTTCCCTTCCTTTCTCAGAGATCAAAGAGACATGTTGGTGATTAAGTGCAACTTTTTAGTTTATGCAAAACTTTTTTTATGGATTTCTGTTTGCTTGATTTCTAGCTCCCTTTGCAGAGACAACTTCCACTAGATGACCAAGTGCTCACCGGGGAAAACTAGACCTGAAGGCAGAGTTAAACCTTTTCCTCTCTTGTTCTCTTTTGCTCGTTTTCTTTCCTTATAGTGTCTCCCAGTCTTGTAGTCATCAGCAGAAATCACACTCCTCCCCCTAATGCTGACAAAACCTGCTACTCCAGGGAGTCAGTGGGCTGAGAGGAGGTGGGGTGGGCCTTTTCTACACTTACAAACCACACCCATGAGCCATGTGGATTTCTTGTGGAGCTGGCCAAAATTTAGGGCACTTATTTAGCATTCAACCTATTCACAACACCAAGACTCAAGAAGTCAACCAATTCCACCTCTTCCTCTCCACCCCAAGTGCCCCGTTAGTACATTTTACTGAAAAAGAGCCAAAGAACTAACCCAGGTGGCCATTCTAAACTGCTCCAGTATCTCCAAAGCACACCTGGCTAGTGTTTATTTACTATTGTTCTTTTAAAAATGTATCTAGGAAGCCAATATCCTCCTTTAATCCAGTAATGTCAGTTTGGGTCATGTTTGCTGTGTGCCATTTGGGCAGCAACAACGTGACCCAAGACATGAACCATGTATGACTATTTACCTTATGTTGCTGCAGGTCTTCTTGGAAATGGGTAAGGAATATATTTTGAATGAAAAGTATTCTTCAGTAGATAATTTGTCATTAAATGATGTAAATATTCATAAAACAGAAGTCAGCATTAAAAGGGCATATCTGTGGCAACATTTATATTTTAAATAAACTGAGTTGTATTATGTGTAGGTGGGTGAGTGTATATGTATACACACACCCACCCACCCACATATATATATAGATACAGATATGTTATAAATAATCTCATTTAGTCCCAATAGTAATCTAAGGGGGAGGAAAACTCCGCTGTTTTCATCTAAAGAAAACTTAGGTCAAAGAAATTAAGTAATTTGCCTGAGGACTATAGCTAGTGAGAAGATCGTTTTGAACCTAAAATTAACATTTCCGTCCAAAGTTCATGTTCCTTCACTTACGTAAACAGCCCTCAAGTGTACCTGAGCCAAATAAGTCATTTGTCCAGATTTGTACTTCAGAAGCCTTTCAAAAAATCAAATTGTGGGAAATGAAGATCTCCAAATCTACAAATACCTCTCACTGGGAATTGGCATTCACTTTTCTTCATCCATTTCTCCCTGTTCATGTACAATGAAAAATTCTAAGTGCCATGCACAGTGCCTGGTGTCATAGGGATGCAAAAAAACAGACACAGGGCCTTCAAAGTTCACAGACCAGTAGGAGAGGTAGGAGCTGGGAACTGGTAAGAATCACAAGAACAGTATGAAGTGATTCCCTGTTGTTTTATGTTATAATCCTGTTATTCGTGGATGGTTTAAGTATTTATGCCTAGGGAACGTGTGCATGGGGATGTGGTTTCATAATTCAGCCTTACTAACTAGGTGATGGAAATTTTGACATTTAAGTCTCCCCAAATTCTTGAATTACTTGATTAATACCCAAAATTATTGAGCCACCTGACAATACTATTAAGTCCAAGATGTATTAATATATCACGAGTGTATAACAGATTGGCCTCATGAGGAACTTGACTACGATAATATAAGATCAAGATTTATCTTCTGATATTGCCAGAAATAAAACTGTTTTCACCCTATTGCCTCAACCAGTTTTACCAGGGGGTAGGATGGGAAAAGGAAAGGACCACGATCTTGCATGTAGGACTTAGATTTCTAATAGCCAGGGCCCCTGTAAACAGACGATCTTGGACAGTAGCCCTCACAATCTCTCCATTTGCGCTTTTGTGGTGAGAATATTTTGTCTTTGTAGAATGTGGTTAAGGACACCTTCAGGGCAGAGTCACAAACTGGTGGTCCATGGCTAAAGACAGCCTATGAGTAGGATTGACTCAAAGATGTGTTTTGTTTGGCCCACATGGTGATTTTTTATAATTTTAGAAATTGTTACCAGTATTTAAAAATAGAAAAATTGTGCTTCCCTGGTGGCGCAGTGGTTAAGAATCTGCCTGCCAATGCAGGAGACACAGGTTCGAGCCCTAGTCCGGGAAGATCCCACATGCCGTGGAGCAACTAAGCCCGTGCGCCACAACTACTGAGCCTGTGCTCTAGAGCCCATGAGTCACAACTACTGAAGCCCGTGTGTCTAGAGCCCATGCTCCACAACAAGAGAAGCCGCTGCAATGAGAAGCCCGCGCACTGCAGCGAAGAGTAGCCCCTGCTTGCCACGACTAGAGAAAGCCCGCGCGCAGCAGCAAAGACCCAACACAGCCAAAAAGAATACATAAATTTGCTAAAAAAAATAGAAAAATTACACGTAGAACTCTGGATTACTGACCATTCTTGAAAAACTGGAATATCTGATAAAGCCTTACCCCATTCCCACTTAGCCACAGTGGAGACGGTCTGGGTGGCAGCTGCCCCCCCAGGACATGGCATACACTGTCCACTTCCTCCCTAACTCCACCATGCCCATGTCACTCAGATATCTTACCTGACTGGTCTCAATAAGCTTTGGGGCTATTGAGTACAATCTTAAGTCCTAGAAAGAGAAACCCATTGAGATTTTGGGGCCAGTGACTTCCTGGCCCCACAGATACCATGGGGATAACCTACCTGGGCTGAGATGCAGGACAGCCTCCAACTTCCTGGAGGAAGGATTGTTGGCTACCTTCAAGTGAAGGAATAACTATGGGCAAAGCTTTATCTAGGGAGGTAGTAACAGGGAGACTGAAAACACAGTCCTATTCTTGAGAAGAAAGTCATTTTGGGGCCTGCCACAGGCTCTCCTCTTCCTGTAAGCGTTGTGTCTTTTGTAATTGGAGAGGAAGAACAAATCCCAACCTGTCAGTACACTGGTCTCTGCAGACCTTGTCCCTTGGCCCATGCTGTAGGTATATGTTACCAGAAGTCCCACCTCCTACTCCATCTGTCTGTATATACCTATTTAGTTTATGTAACTGTGTCCATTGGAGCATGTAATGATAGTAGTAACAACAAGAACAACAATAACAAATACTGCTTACTGAGTATAATAGCACACATTAGCCCATTAATCCTCACAAAGACCCTATGAGTTAGGTCCTCTTAACTGCCTCCACTTTACCTATCAGGAAACAAAGCTTAGGGAGGTTCAGAGGTCAAGAGAATTCCTCACATACACACTGGCAGTGTGTGATAAAGCCCAGGTTTGATTGCACGTAATGTTGGCCGCTGGGTGGATGAATGAGCAAACATTTACAGCATGTATACTGTGGGCCAAACATGCTCCCTTCTATTACTTCCGTTATTCCTCCCAACACTTAATCCTCATTTAAAAAGTGAAAGACTGGATGACTTAGCAAAAAATCCTATAGCTAATAAGTGGCAGAATCTGAGTCGGGAGCCAGGTTCTCTGATTCCCAGTCCTGTGTTTCTCCTGAGACAACTTCTGCTACCTTGGTGGGGCTGCTTGGTTTGTTTATTAGGACAGAATGCCTCTTCAGGCACGGCTTTCCAGTCAGTTAGTTTTCCAACTGGAAAATAAAACTTTCTCAGTCATAACAAAAATGGTCACAAAGAACCAAGACTGAAATCTGGACATTCCAGTTAAAAATAAAGTATTGGGTGGCATGTAGCCTGAGATAATATCAGAATGTAATCAGTGACCTCTCAAGAACCAGCTGTACTTCAAAAGAGATGATATTAAGGCAGGTTCATCAAAAGAGAGAAATCTGAGATTTGAGAAACAGGTGAATGGGCAAATGGCCAATTTTATAGGTCTCCAAATAGAAAAGAGTACCAAGAACCAACACAGACCTCAGAAATGAGAGATGACTAAACTCCACTATTTCCACTAGGCTGAAAAGAATAGTGCTCTCCTTTTCTGATCTACACCAGGCATTCACTCCTCCCTCAGCTCATCCCAAATAATGTTAGCCTGGACAAGAGCTTGATCATGATCCCAGGGCCAGAATAAGAAACTAATTATTGATTAAGGTGTGTGTGTTCATATCAGGATAACCATGGGGCTGAGTGTGCTGGGTGTGGATGGGGGGTTGCTGAGGACAATTCTCTCTTTATTCAGAGTGGCCCAACAAAGTCAAGTATACCTCAGGTCACCCTCAATCTGGAAGATCACTGAAGATGGAGGAGTTTTGGGCACTGATTTGTTTCTTAGGTTCATTCCAGGGCTTGCAGTTCCCAAAGTGTGTTCCACAGTTTATCAGTTCTGTGAGGTGCTCCTCAAAAAAAGTGGTTTGTGGTCAAGTAAGTCTGGGGACAACGGTATATTCTAGTCCCCTCTTAGAAATTTACAGTGAAGATTAAAGGCTCTGATAACTCCTACAGTTAAGAATAACTACTTAGGGCTTCCCTGGTGGCGCAGTGGTTGAGAGTCCGCCTGCCGATGCAGGGGACACGGGTTCGTGCCCCGGTCTGGGAAGATCCCACATGCCACGGAGCGGCTGGACCCATGAGCCATGGCCACTGAGGCTGTGCGTCCGGAGCCTGTGCTCCGCAATGGGAGAGGCCACAACAGTGAGAGGCCCGCGTACCGCAAAAAAAAAAAAAAGAAAAGAAAAGAAAACTACTTGGTTTGGTTTAACCCAGTGTTTCCAAAGCATATCTGGGAAGGACGGCATATTTTCTTTCATGTAGTTCTTGTTTGCATTTCACAGAACTAGTGTTCTTCAGAACACAGTTTGAGCGTCTCCCTAAATCACTTGGAAGGGATAAATTCTGCTGAGTGAGCTCTTTTGTGGGAGCAGAGAGGTGAAGAAAATATACATGAACATTAAAAAATTTTCAGTTACAAAGGGTATATGATAAAATATAAGAATTCGTGGGGCTTCCCTGGTGGTCTAGTGGGTAAGACTCCATGCTCCCAATGCAGGGTGCCTGGGTTTGATCCCTGGTCTGGGAACTAGATCCCACATGCATGCCGCAACTAAGAGTACACATGCCACAACTAAAAATCCCACATGCCGCAACTAAAGATCCTGCATGCTGCAACAAAGATCCCACGTGCTGCAACTAAGACACAGCACAGCCAAAATAAATAAATAAGTAAATATTAAAAAAACAAGAATCTGTGTCCTTCCCACCCCAGATTTCATATTTTATCCTCAATAGGTGACTAATATCAATACTTTCTGGTGTATTCTGTTAAACGTGTGTATATGTGTGTGTGTTTATACAAATGGGAGTTTTTATACATACCATTTTCTGCCTGCTTTTTCACTTTAAAAGCTTAGCGAGTCTTTCTATATTAGCATTTAAAGGTTGACCCCATTATCTTTAATGGCTGCATAAGAGTCCATTGCAGCAATGCACCCCAATTTCTTTAACCAATTACCTGTTGATAGACGCATAGGTTTTTTTGTTTTTTGTTTTTTTGGTATGCGGGCCTCTCATTGTGTGGCCTCTCCCATTGCGGAGCACAGGCTCCGGATGCGCAGGCTCAGCAGCCATGGCTCACGGGTCTAGCCGCTCCGCGGCATGTGGGATCTTCCCGGACCGGGGCACGAACCTGTGTCGCCTGCATCGGCAGGTGGACTCTCAACCACTGTGCCACCAGGGAAGCCCAAGGCATAGGTTTTGAGGGGAGGTTTCCTGCTAAGAAAGTTTTACACAGAGTCTAAGCCATGTGGGCCAATTCTAGGACGAGAGGGACTAAGCCCTTGGGTCCTTTTTGGTCTTCGCTGACGATCCCAGACCTGTACCTTAGATCATATCAGCCAGTCTATCAAGATGGCTGAGGGGGGGCGGTGCATATTTTGCTGGCATATTTTCTTTTAAAGCATTTGCTTTGCTTTCCAGGGTCAGTGAACGTAGGAATCCTACCTCAGATGTGAAATAAGGTGCCCACTAGATGCATGGAGTCACTGCTGGGCTCTTTCAGCATCTTGATGTATTGTATGGGTTGTCTCACTTCTGTGAGGCTTCCCTTCCTCAAAGACCTCACTTTATGCCATATCTCCATCACAAGGCTGATGAGTAAGGAGGAGCCAGCTTCTGCTCTCATCCCATGTTCTCTTTTCTTGTCAAGTAATGAGAACATGTTGTAGAAAACTTTGTCATTAAAGAAAAACTAAGCAGCTCCACTTCTGGAAAGTAAAAAACAAAAATACTTCCCCTTTGAAAGTAATGAAAATAGCAAGTTTTCTGGGTCAAAATTAAAACTCAGGGATCACAAGCACAGTTTTGTTTGGCAGAATCAGATTTGGCTTCATGAGTCTGCAGCCCTTAGATCAGTGACTCAGAACAGACGTTTCTCCCCAGGTTCTTTGGAACTCTGAAATTTCCCAAGTTAGTCTGGCCCTTCATGTTCACTGATGATAAGGGGAAGCCCACAGGAAAATCCTTCTTCAGCTGATACTGACTCAGGGTCTCAGGACTTGAAGAGGATCAGCCTCATTTAGAGAAAGCATGGGGTTTCCTAGTCATTCATGGTCACACATCCCATGTGGGAGAAAGGGAGCAGAGAGCTGTTCTCTAGAGTGAGTGCTCTTCACCACCATACCCACATTCATCAGTCTTCTTTTTTGTCAGTTTTCCACCTCACAGTAATCATTTCTGGTTGGTGATATACCTGGACACCCTAGCAAAAGCAAATGCAAACCTGTTCTGGAAGAGCAACTTAACAGGTTCAGGCCGTACAGATTTCCCACACTGAATAATAAACCTTCCTGAAGAGCTTACAATACAAATTTACAAAACACTAAAGGAAATGATCCTTTGTGAATGAGACAGTGGATAAAATAAGCAAGATGATTAGCAACTCCAGAACTTGAGATGATGGAAATAAAATATCATAAAATACTGTAAATATGTTAGGCTTTAGTAAGTTAAACAGATTAAAAATAAACACACAAGGAGGGAAAAGAAAAGCAATTAAGTAAAAGAACCAAATAGAACTTCTAGAAATGAAAACATATTAATGAAACTGAAGACTTAATGAAGGTATTAAACAGAAGACTAGATATAACTGAATAGGAAATTAGTGAATCAGAAGACAGATTTAAGAACACTACAGAAAATTCATCATAGAGAGGTTGAGATAGATTTATGAAAGAATGGTTAAGAGACATATAGGAAAAAGTGAGAGGGTCAAGCATATATACAAATATAATAGGAATTCTAAAAGGAGAAAATAGTCTGGAGAAGAGGAAAGGTGATAAGCTGAGAATTTTCTAGAATTGGTGAAAATTGCAAATCTTTACATTGAAGATGAACAGTGAATCCTGAGCACTACAAAGATTCATTCCTAGTCATATTATAGTGAAGTTTCAGGAAAAAGAAGAAACTTGTAATAGTAGGCAGAGAAATGCAGGTTATTAAGGACAAAAATTAGACCAGTAACAGACTTGTCAATAGCAATAATAAAGACATTGGGATGGTACCTGCAAAATGATAAACAAAACCAATCATCAACCTAAAGTTTATCAACTAATTTATCACTGAACCTTGAGAATGAAATAAAGACATAGGCAAACGAAGACTGAGAAAGTTTATCCCTAACACACCCTTCCTGAAAAATTTCCTTAAGAAAGTTTATTTTATTGCACAAAGAAAATTGCACCTGAAAGAAAGTAATGAATGGATGCAGTAATGATTAGCAGGTAAAGTGGTAAATGATAGTAAATTTAAATAAGTATTCACTCTTAAAAACACTAATATTAAGAATAATGAGAATAGAATATTAGATAACAATGGCATAAGATGGAGTGGTTGATTACAATGAGGCTTTTAAAAAGTTTTTGTGTTGTTCAGAAGCAAAGAGATTAATTCACTTTAAAGTTTGTGAATGCAATAATAACATTTTTAAATGTAAGGATAAGTACTTAAAGAATAGAAAGTGTAAGCAGAGGAGAAAAGGGAGAAACAAATCTGATCAACTCAATGGGAGAATGTAAGAAAGGTCAAAGCAGAAACTACTAAGTGGAAAACAAAGAAACCACATTAAAAATTAAAGAAAGGGCATCACCACAGGTACAGAAGAGATTTTTAAAAGCTGTAAGCAAATACTATGAAAAATCATCTCAAAATTACTGCTTTCACTATGTTAATTTTGAAAGTATTAACAATTTTGAAAAACTACATTTGAAAACAGAAATGAAGTGTACAGTTCCCTAGGAAAAAAATAAATTGCCAAAATGGAATTAAGAATAGAAAATCTAAATGAGACATAGCTTTAGAGAAGCCTTCTCTCACACATCTCTCTCTCTTTTTCTCTCTCCTTCTCCCTTTTTCAGTTCACATGCTAAGTAATCTTTAAGAAACATAATCCTCATTTTATACAAAATGTTCCAGAAAACATAAAAAGAGGGAAAAATTCCAAAACATTTCATGAAGCTAATATAACTTTGGTAGTAAAACTAGACAAGGGCAACATAATAAATGAAATTATAGTTCAGATCCTTAATAAGACATTGCAAACTGAATGCTGCATGAGTAGGTGGGAATTAATCTCAGGAATGTAATGATGATTTAACCCAGAAATATTTATCAATGTAATTTTCTTTATCAACAGATAAGAAGCCCTTGTGCTTATTTTAATAGATGTAGAAAGGTATTTTTTTTTAAAAATTCAACAATCTTTCCTAATGAGAGTTTTAGTAAATGAGGAACACACAGGAGTTTCCTTTCTCAAATCAAGAATGTCTACCAGGGCTTCCCTGGTGGCACAGTGGTTGAGAATCTGCCTGCCAATGCAGGAGACACAGGTTCGAGCCCTGGTCTGGGAAGATCCCACAAGCTGCCTAGCAACTGGACCTGTGAACCACAATTACTGAGCCTGCGCCTCTGGAGCCTGTGCTCTGCAACAAGAGAGGCTGCGATAGTGAGAGGCCCGCGCACCGCGGTGAAGAGTAGCCCCCACTTGCCACAAGTAGAGAAAGCCCTCGTACAGAAACGAAGACCCAACACAGCCATAAATAAATAAATAAATTGGGAGTATCATTCTCTGTTTAAAAAAAATGTCTACCAAAAACTTACAGAAACTATCACGTTTCATGGTAAAATACCAGAAGCAGATTTTTGAAAGTTGGGAATAGAACAAGAATGCTGCAATTATAGCTTCTAATAACATTGAACAAGAGGTTTTAACCACTATAATAAGATAGTAAGAAGAAATTAACAATTTAAGGACTAAAAAGAAAGAAAATAAAAACTCTCATATTCTCAGAAAAAAGTATTATCTGTGTCAGCACAGTCCAATAATGCATTTTTCAGTGAGAGAAAAGTTCTACATCTGTGTCGTCCAGTATGGTAGCCAGTAGTCATATATGGCTCTTGAGCACGTGAAGTGGAACTAGGTAGACTGAGGAACTAAATTTTTAATTTTATTTAAGATTAATTTTAAGTAGCCACATATGGCTAGTGGCCCTCAAATTTGACGGCCTTGATCTATACAGAATAGCCAAGATAATCTATAAACTTGTTTGAATTAATAAGGGAATTACCAAGTTTGCTGAATGTAAAATCAATATACAAAAATCAATATTGTTCTTAAACCCTAGTAATAACCAACTAGAAAATATAATTTTTAAAAGGTACTATTCACAATAGTGATAATAACCATAAAGTAGCTAAAAATATATCAAACAAATATTTCCCTGGCACTAGCAAAGGCATAAAGGCTTACCTATCCCAATGTCTAAAAGGCCAAATTAGAGCTAGTTTTTTAGCTTATGACTTAATTATTGTTGTTTTTAGTTGTAGTATACAGAGAATTTTTCATGGACCTGCTCTTTCCTTAGTGCTACGAGTAGCCCTTATTAGTCATTTATACCACAGTGTGAGTGAGCTTGAGATGCTTCCCTTAAGAGCAGTTTTCGAGAAGAGGGAGGCAAATGGCATCAGACTCCCAGTGTCTGGGGGAAAACTAATTTTACATATGAAAGGCCAGTGAGTCCTGCATATATACTCTGTCATCTTTTCAGTGCTCCCTTTGCTCCATGCCTTATCAACATGCAAAGCTTTTTACTAGAGAAAGTCAGGCAAAATGCACATTTTCTAATAAAGCAGAAACAATTACTTTGAATAACCTTTGAGAAAAACCATGTAGATTTATTAAAAATTAGATTTTTAATTTACATGTATATTAAAAATTGTGTTTTTGCAGAAGTTTCTTGTTTACACATCCCCACAAGCCTCAACAAAATTGAAGATTATACTCACCATGAAAGATTTCATCAGGGTTTGTTTTAGAACAGTCTAAATAGAAATCAAACCTTTCAGGAAATTATTGGCTTTAGCCAGACGATACAAAGTTTAACTTTTCAGCATACAGTATTAAGATATTATTTCTTTAGCTCCCACCTTGAATAGTAGGGGAAGACACAATACTATTTGCATGAGTAGAATAGTGAATGGCTAAAAGCCACTTTCCTTTACTTAACTCAGACAGGATGGGATCATGAAATAGGTTCTTGTTAAGAAATAAAGAGGGTTTTAACTTTTTTGGTTACAAAATACATAGATGTTTAGTTCACTTCCTCTTCTGTATTATTTGCAGAGCACTTAGAATTGTAACTGAATTTGCCTCACTTCCCTATACCACAGATCACCTTGAGATGAAGTTAGGCCCGGGGCAGTAACCACTCTCCCCTTTGGGACCGGATTATCAAGTAACATGACCCCAGGGTTTCTGTCTCCCTGAGGGCGATTTTCCAGTAAAGAGTGACGAGAATCAGAAGAATCTTGGACTTTTATTTTCTCTCTCTGTTCCTTCCAATGCCCTTCTCCCCCACACTACCCCTGCCTAACAAGTCACCATAGATGAGAGGTGAGGATGGTCAAGAGGGAATGTATTTTCAACACCTTGAAAATACTTGAACAAATCAGGTACAAAGAGGTTTTCAGAGACCAGAAAACGTATTGCTCTCTCTTACTTTACACTAGTTCCATTTTTGAATTCACATTTGTTTCTCAGTGTTGGCTTAGTCTCCTAAAGTATTATGTATTTACCCAATGCAAAGAACTTTTAAAAAAAGTAGGTATGATTAGCATATAACAATTTGTTTCAGGTGTACGACATACTAATTCAATATTTGTTCATATAATGAGCACCACAATAAGTCTAGTTAACATCTATCACCACACATAGTTACACTTTTTTTTTTTTTTTTGCGGTACGCGGACCTCTTACTGTTGTGGCCTCTCCCGTTGCGAAGCACAGGCTCCGGACGCGCAGGCTCAGCGGCCATGGCTCACGGGCCCAGCCGCTCCGCGGCATGTGGGATCCTCCCGGACCAGGGCACGAACCCGTGTCCCCTGCATCGGCAGGCGGACCCTCAACAACTGCACCACCAGGGAAGCCCAGTTACACATTTTTTTATCTTGTGATGAGAACTTTTAAGATACACTCTCTTAGCAATTTTCATATATGTAATACGGTATTATTAACTGTAGTCACCATGCTGTACATTACCAAAGAACTTTTAATGTACAAAGTTTATGGACAAAAATAACTTTTTGTTATTTTTTTATAACAAATCAGAGAATACTCACAATCATTATAAATGTGCCCAAGAACTCGGAGAGCATTTCTTTAGCTAAGCTGCTCTTCAAGACCAGTCTCTGCTTCAAGCTTTTTTTCTTTTGTTCCATCTCAGGCTGCATCTTGGGGCCTCTGCAAGGACCACCCTTTTCACCAATACCTGCTTCTTCTGGTCCCTATTTCACTGGCACATGGAAGTTTTAACAACTGCTCACAGATTCCTGGAGATGCCTGATTAGATAATATGGCTGTACAAATCCAGTCCCAATTAGAGCCTGTGGCTTAATCCTCTTCTGGTGAAACTGTCATTCCCTGTTTGCTGCTGTTTATTTGAAATGGCATATTAGAACCTGAAATCCTGAAAACAGTCTTTTTTGTACCTGATGGATTAATCATTACCTTTATTTTCAAGGTATTTTTTTTTCTCTGTTGGGTTTTTTTTCAAGAGATGAGAAAAGATATATTTTGGTTGCGTTGCCAAACCACAGTAATGGGCTCCAGTCCAGGAGAGATTTACATGTTGCACAATTGCAAGCTTCTGATGTTTTTTTCCTATTCAGAATTGGTTGGTTGAGGTGTAGTTTGGAATTGTCAGATCAGGTATATACACATCTAATGTAAACATTCTTTTCTGAAGGAGCTTTCATGCAAATTGGAGAACAAGAAGAAAAATAAGATGTGTTGTTCAACAAGATTAATCACTCTTTTTTCTTCCAGTAACATTTCAGTGATTTAATTACACCTCCCTGAGGGTGTTGAGAACCACTGCATTCGTTCTAGAGATGGAGAAATTAACGTACAGAGACACCATTCCAAGTCTCACATGGCAAGTCTGTAGGACAGGATGGGATCTACTCCTCTGTCACTGTAGCTGGGGTTCATCTGCTGAGGATAGCTTGGGATCGAGAATCAGAAAGATGGAGAAGCCAACTTCTTAAGAAGCATTCTAGTTTGAAAACCAAGTTACTCTCCTTCATTTTCCATGAAATATTTAGGCAAAATACATACAAATAAACAATAGTAGCTTGAAAGACTATACTGCTTGGAGATCACTAAGCCAGAAGGAGATCAATCTGAGTATATGTCACCCCAATTAAACAAGAAAGGGAGTAAACATGCCTAAACAAGGCTCCTAGATTATATCTTTTAAGTTTGATGAATTAATATCCTTACAGGCAACAAACTGTGTTCAGGACTAGCTTCTCATCATGTCAAGTATTCAAGCCTTGTTTTTCAAAACTAGTTTGTGAGAGGAGGTAGAATCCAGCAGTTGTTTCTGAATACCAAGGCAGTCCCATGGAATTAGTACCCTTGCTGTGTGCTTCCTCCCAGTCCTCCCACAGAAAAGCCTGCTCTTTTTCAGACCCTCCCCTATCTTTGCAGGAGGCCCACAGTCATTCCCAGTTGAGGAGGCAGGCTGGAAGAGGGGCCTGGAAAAAACAGCTATAGAGATTTCAAGGACAGAAGACATACCTAGTCTGTAGGTGAAATCAAGTGTTAAGGCCTAAAGAGGTTCTAACTTGCCTGAGGGCATGCCATTGCAGAGCCAAAACAGGAATGAGCATTTTGACTGTAACTCCTGGTTAACTTATGGATACCATCCCACTACTGGGCATATACCCTGAGAAAACCATAATTCAAAAAGAGGCATGCATGTACCACGATGTTCATTGCAGCTCTATTTACAATAGCCAGGACATGGAAGCAGCCTAAGTGTCCATCAACAGATGAACGGGTAAAGAAGATGTGGCACATATATACAATGGAATATTACTCAGCCATAAAAAGAAACAAAATTGAGTTATTTGTAGTGAGGTGGATGGACCTAGAATCTATCATACAGAGTGAAGTAAGTCAGAAAGAGAAAAACAAATACCCTATGCTAACACATATATATGGAATCTAAAAAAAAAAATTGTTCTGAAGAACCTAGGGGCAGGACAGGAATAAAGACGCAGATGTAGAGGAATCAACTTGAGGACACAGGGAAGGGGAAGGGGAAGCTGGGACGAGGTGAGAGAGTAGCATTGACAGATATGCACTACCAAATGTAAAATAAATAGCTAGTGGGAAGCAGCTGCATAGCATAGGGAGATCAGCTTGGTGCTTTGTGACCACCTAGAGGGGTGGGATAGGGAGGGTGGGAGGGAGACATAAGAGGGAGGGGGATATATGTATGCATATAGCTGACTCACTTTGTTATAAAGCAGAAACTAACACACCATTGTAAAGCAATTATACTCCAAGAGTTATTTATGACCATGCTATTCCCAGGTCCCAGTGGATGGACCAGAGAGACAGGACTTCATTGTGATTACAACTAATACCACACAAGGGTGTTCTGTGGTCTCTCCATTCCCTCACCTAACAAATATTTATGGCATACTCATTATGTGCCAAACACTGTACTTAACAAAAGCACATGGGGTTCTTGCCCCTTATAGAGCTTAGAGTCTCATGAGGGAGAGAGACGTGAGTGAACTAATCATAAACACAGAAATATGAAATTACAACAGAAATGTATGCTCTGAAGACAGAGGACATATTTCTGTAAGCAGATGTAAGAGGGGGATTTCATCTTGCCAGAGATCTCTGATAGCTTTTCCAAGGACATCATGTCTGAGCTGAGGTCAGAAACAAGTGTAGTGGGGAATGTCTTGTGGGCTGGGGATGGGAACAGTATGATGTGTATCCAAGAATGAAAGAGAGGCAGCAAAGGAGCACAGTGCGGAATGAACCTGGAGCTGTGGGCAGGGATCGGACCATAGTGACCCTTGTAAATCAAGTTTAGGGTAAGAGCAATAATAAGTCACTGAAGTGGTTTAAGCAGGAGCAGGACACCATCAGATTTGAGTTTTAAAACTCATGTCCATGGCACATAATGTTTGAATAAACATATGTTGAGGTAGGGAGTGAGGAGAACCCTCATCCTAGCTGTGAGGTGGAAAGGGGATTGGTGGGGGCCTAAGGTGGGTATATGTAGACATTGGGGGATATTCCAGAATTCCAGGACTAGGTGGTGGCTTTCACAATGGAGAGAAATGGCGGGACTTGAGAGTTCTTTATATCTTAAATTGGAAGGACTTGATGGATTGGATATGAAGGGTGAGCAAAAGAAACTCAAGTTTGATGGCTGTATTCCTGGCTTGTTGGGGAAGGAGGTGCTAAGCCTCCAGAGAGGAAATGCTGGAAGAGGACCAGGACTGCAAGGGAAGGTCATGAATTCTGCTTGTGCAGGTTGAGACCTCAGGGGCTCTCTGGTGCTTCTGAGAGATGTCAAGTAGGAAGTGATATAGGTCTGTATTTAGAGGCAAGGTTCTTGTGCTCATCGAGGTGATAACTGAAGTCATAAATAAAGATGAGGTTACCTAAAATTAAGTTAAATTTTTAAAAAAGATAAGGTTACCTGAGGGGAGAGTTTGAAGAAAGCACAGGTTAAGCTTGTGGTACTGAACATTTCAGGCTTAAGTGGAGGAGATGAAATATTTATCATTTCTTTCAGTCTACCTTCAGAGGACAGTTACACTTTTTACCTGCATCACCATGAATTCATCATCAGACCTAACTCACTCACACCCCCCTTTGCAAAGCACCCTCATGCCAAAGTTCCTGTTAGAAATATGGGGCTGCTTAGTCTCTTTCATTCATTCAGAAGAACCTTTCATTATTTACCATATGTCAGGCACAGCATTAAGCAGTAGGGATTCAAAAATAAGGAATACAAATCTCTGCTTCTAAGGAGTTATATAGTCTGCATGACAAGTACCTCCAAATGAACACATCATATGGTAAAATAGAAGCATGCGCAAAGTACTGAACGAGAAATCCAGCTATCACTGCATGGATATCCTAGAGGTTACCGTGCTGCCAACATATTGGCTCATCCTGCCACCAACAGTCCTAAAATTGTGCTTACCTAGACACAGTGCCATGCTGAATCTATGGAGCTAGCCTACCCAGCTCTTTTATTTATTTATTTGTTGCCTCAGTTTCCTCATCTTTTATTTTTTTAAATTTTTATTGGAGTATAGTTGATTTACAATATTGTACCCAGCTCTTTTATTGCTCCCTGACTCTGTCCCTCCGTGACCCTGACTTTCTCTTCTCTGCTTTTGCCTTGAGAAGAGAAACCATCTTTGCCTCCATCATGGGATTCAACAAATCTGTTGTTCGTAAGGATAATCATCTCACACTCTGACCTTTACTGCCCAACCTCTTCTACTTTGGCCAAATGTATCCCCACTCTAGTTCAGAAGCCCCTTTCATGGCCACTGTTGGAACTGTGTCACCATCTCCTCTCTCAAAATCTTTCATACCAAGACACATCCCACTGACTAAAACTTCCAGTTCCCGCCTTTCACCCACTCTCTTTCACAAATCTGCTTTACATCCTCTTCATAGATTACAGTTTCTCAACTCCTCCCTCTCCACCCAGCCCTTACCTCACTGTCACCCGGGTTAATGATGCACTTACCAGCGTCTCTGGTTCCACTGACCCCTTGACTTTCTTCTACACCCACATTGCCAAAGCCCAACTCTGAGTAAATCCAGTGATCGATTTTTCTCAAATGCTCTCTTCCCACACTGTGAATAATGCTGGAAAAATTATATAAATGTGTCGATTGACCCTAGAGATAGTTGCAATCTAGCATCAGCAGTGGTCCCATATCCTTAGTTAACCTTTTATTTCAAAGGTTCCAGACTTCAGGGTGCATTTGGACACCCAACTTCAGAGGGTATGATTCGGTAGCTCCGGGATGGAGCTCAGGAATCTCACACATATACCTGATACTCCAGATACCATGCACTATTTCATTCTCTGCAGCTGTAATACACCTCTTCCATGCCCCTCCAGTTCCCTGTCCCGGTCCTCCTACTTAGCTGATGACCTTTTCTCCCAATCCACTGGGAAAACAAATGGGTTCATTAGCTATAATACTTTTGTACCTCTTCTCCTCAAAAAGTTGCCCTAATTTTATTTATATTGTCCTTTCCCTTCTTTCTTTCTAAAGTTAACCCTGATGCTGGTGTACTGTCCCAGCCCCTCTGAGATCTTGGCTGATTAACATTCTCCTCACTCTCTCAATCTCTATCCCCCATTGGCTTCTTTCCTGGGGCCTAAAAACAAGCTTAAGTCTTGACTATCCTGAAAAACGTTCCTTCAGAATTGTTTCACCTCAAATTCCACAGTCTTAGTCAATTTGGGCTACTATATCAAGACCCGTAAACTGGGTGGCTGAAGCAACAAGCTTTTATTTCTCACAGTTCTGGAGGCTGAAAGTCTGAGTAGGATACCAGTAAGGTTGGGAGAGGGTGAGAGCTCCTTTCCTGGGTATAGACAGCCACCTTCTTGTTGCATCCTCACATGGCTGAGAGTTCTAGTCTTCTTATCCTCTTTTAAGAGTACCAGTCCCACCATGGAGACTCTACCTCCATAACTTCATTCAAAGCCAGTTTCCCCCAAAGTCCCCCCACTCCAAACACCACCGCATTTGGAAATTAGGGCCTCAGTGTATGAGGACACGAACATTCAATTCATAGCAACCATTTCATGTCTCATCTGCTTTTTTTCTTTTCTAGTTGGGGTAAAAAATAACCACTTTACCTTGAGCAAAAAATCATACTAAACTGAAAAAAAAATCAAAAGTATTTAAATTAAAACAAAAATCTGTCATAATCCCAGCCCTCATAGATAATCACTGTTAACAGATTGAAATATATCCCTCCAGAATTTTTTTCAGTAGATCTATATAAATATTTTTTTTCTAAAAGTGGGTTATATTATACATACTAGATTAATGTGTTTTCTCTTCAGAATTTCTGTCTTCTTTCTATGCCAATGTATAACTCATCTTTTTAATGACTGTAATATTCAATTGTACAAATGCACCATAATTTAAACAACTTCCTTTCAATAGACAATTGGTTGTCGCTATTTTCCCCCCATTAAATGAACATCTTAGTGTATATAATTATCTATCTATCTCTTAGCACAATGGCCTAGAAGTTGAATTACTGGTCAAAGAATATGCATATATTCTGGGTTATAAAAGTACCTATTTCTCCGGGACTTCCCTGGTGGTCCAGTGGTTAAGACTCTTTGCTTCCACCACAGGGGGCACAGGTTCGATCCGATTCTGCATGCCGTGTGTGGGGGATTCTGCATGCGGCCAGCGGGGGAAAAAGTACCTATTTCTCCCATTCTCTTTAGTATTGGTTAATGTAAATTCTTTCTAATTCTTTTCCGACTATAGCAGTTAAAAAATTACATTGTTTTAGTAGGCATTTCTTTGGTTAACAGTGAGGTTGGGCATCTTTCATGTGTTAGCTATTTGTGTTTATTCTTTTATACGTTTTAAATTTATGTGTGTTTATTCTTTTATAAATTTTAAATTGATGTTCTCCACCCCTTTTTCATCCATTTCATTTTTTATTTATTAATTTTTGTCACTCTTTATAAGAATATAAATCTTTTATCTGTTATATGTGGCAAATCATTTTCCACTTAATCTTTTATCTTTAATTTATAATGATGATGTGTGAGTGCAATAGAGAAGTTTATAAAATTTGTGTACTTAAGTCTATAAATATTTTTCTGTATGGCTACTAAATTTGTTATTTATGCTAAAAAGGCCTACTCTATCCCCAAATTACAAAAATATTAAACCTTGTCTTATGTTTTATTCCACTATTTTCATGATTTTAATTTTCACACTTAAGTTTTTAATTTTTTAAGAATATATTATGAGGTACAGTATAAGGTAGAATTCTAATACATTTCCAAAATATTTTGACAAGTTTTGCAACACTATTTGGTTTGATATTCCATCTACGCTACAATAAAAAATTCCTGAAAGTAGAATTGTAATTTTTTTAACATCTTTATTGGAGTATAATTGCTTTATAATGGTGTGTTAGTTTCTGCTTTATAACAAAGTGAATCAGTTATACATATACATATGTTCCCATATCTCTTTCTCTTGCGTCTCCCTCCTTCCCACTCTCCCTATCCCACCCCTCTAGGTGGTCACAAAGCACCGAGCTGATTTCCCTGTGCTTTGCGGCTGCTTCCCACTAGCTATCTGTTTTATGTGTGGTAGTGTACATAGGTCCATGCCACTCTCTCACTTTGTCACAGCTTACCCTTCCCCCTCCCCATATCCTCAGGTCCATTCTCTAGTAGGTCTGTGTCTTTATTCCCATCTTGCCCCTAGGATCTTCATGACCTGTTTCTTCTTTCCTTTCTTTTACATTCCATATATATGTGTTAGTATTTGTTTTTCTCTTTCTGACTTACTTCACTCTGTATGACAGACTCTAGGTCCATCCACCTCACTACAAATAACTCAATTTCGTTTCTTTTTATGGCTGAGTAATATTCCATTGTATATATGTGCCACATCATCTTTATCCATTCATCTGTCGATGGACACTTAGGTTGCTTCCATGTCCTGGCTATTGTAAATAGAGCTGCAATGAACGTTTTGGTACATGACTCTTTTCAAATTATGGTTTTCTCAGGGTATATGCCCATTAGTGGGATTGCTGGGTCGTATGGTAGTTCTACTTTTAGTTTTTTTAAGGAACCTCCATACTGTTCTCCATAGTGGCTGTATCAATTTACATTCCCACCAACAGTGCAAGAGGGTCCCCTTTTCTCCAAACCCTCTCCAGCATTTATTGTTTGTAGATTTTTTGATGATGGCCATTCTGACTGGTGTGAGATGATATCTCATTGTACTTTTGATTTGCATTTCCCTAATGATTAATGATGTTGGGCATTCTTTCATGTGTTTGTTGGCATTCTGTATATCTTCTTTGGAGAAATGTCTATTTAGGTCTTCTGCCCATTATTGGATTAGGTTGTGTTTTTTTGATGTTGAACTGCATGAGTTGCTTGTAAATTTTGGAGATTAATACTTTGTCAGTTGCTTCATTTGCAAATATTTTCTCCCATTCTGAGGGTTGTCTTTTGGTCTTGTTTATGGTTTCCTTTGCTGTGCAAAAGCTTTGAAGTTTCATTAGGTCCCATTTGTTTATTTTTGCTTTTATTTCCATTTCTCTAGGACATGGGTCAAAAAGGATCTTACTGTCATTGATGTCATAGAGTGTTCTGCCTATGTTTTCCTCTAAGAGTTTTATAGTGTCTGGACTTACATTTAGGTCTTTAACCCATTTTGAGTTTATTTTTGTGTATGGTGTTAGGGAGTGATCTAATCTCATACTTTTACATGTACCTGTCCAGTTTTCCCAGCACCACTTATTGAAGAGGCTGTCTTTTCCCCACTGTATATTCCTGACTCCTTTATCAAAGATAAGGTGACCATATGTGCGTGGGTTTATCTCTGGGTTTTCAGTCCTGTTCCATTGATCTATAATTCTGTTTTTGTGCCAGTGCCATACTGCCTTGATTACTGTAGCTTTGTAGTATAGTCTGAAGTCAGGGAGCCCGATTCCTCCAGCTCTGTTTCTCTTTCTCAAAATTGCTTTGGCTATTCGGGGTCCTTTGTGTTTCCGTACAAATTGTGAAATTTTTAGTTCTAGTTCTGTGAAAAATGCCTTTTAATCACAGTTTCAATTTCAGTGCTTGTGACTGGTCTGTTCATATTTTCTGTTTCTTCCTGATTCAGTCTTGGCAGGTTGTGCATTTCTAAGAATTTGTCCATTTATCCAGGTTGTCCCTTTTATTGGCATAGAGTTGCTTGCAGTAATCTCTCATGATCTTTTGTATTTCTGCAGTGTCAGTTGTTACTTCTCCTTTTTCAATTCTAATTCTATTGATTTGAGTCTTCTCCCTTTTTTTCTTGATGAGTCTGGCTAATGGTTTATCAATTTTGTTTATCTTCTCAAAGAACCAGCTTTTAGTTTTATTGATCTTTGCTATCATTTCCTTCATTTTGTTTTCATTTATTTCTGATCTGATCTTTATGATTTCTTTCCTTCTGCTAACTTTGGGGCTTTTTTGTTCTTCTTTCTCTAATTGCTTTAGGTGTAAGGTTAGGTTGTGTATTTGAGATTTTTATTAGGTTGTGTATTGAGATGTTTGTTGTTTCTTAAGGTAGGATTGTATTGCAATAAACTTCCCTCTTAGAACTGCTTTTGCTGCATCCCATAGGTTTTGGGTCATTGTGTTTTCATTGTCATTTGTTTCTGGGTATTTTGATTTCTTCAGTGATCTCTTGGTTATTAAGTAGTGTATTGCTTAACCTCCATGTGTTTGTATTTTTTACAGATTTTTTCCTGTAATTGATAGCTAGTCTCATAGCGTTGTGGTCAGAAAAGATACTTGATACGATTTCAATTTTCTTGAATTTACGAAGGCTTGATTTGTGACACAAGATGTAATCTCTTCTGGAGAATGTTCCATGAGCACTTGAGAGGAATGTGTATTTCATTGTTTTGGGGGAATGTCCTATAAATATCAATTAAGTCCATCTTGTTTAATGTATCATTTAAAGCTTGTGTTTCCTTATTTATTTTCACTCTGGATGATCTGCCCATTGGTGAAAGTGGGGTGTTAAAATCCCCTGCTATGGTTGTGTTACTGTCGATTTCCCCTTTTATGGCTGTTAGCATTTGCCTCATGTATTGAGGTGCTCCTATTTTGGGTGCATAAATATTTACAATTGTTATATCTTCTTCTTGGATCGATCCCTTGATCATTATGTAGAGTCCTTCTTTGTCTCTTGTAATAATCTTTATTTTAAAGTCTATTTTGTCTGATATGAGAATTGCTACTCCAGCTATCTTTTGATTTCCATTTGCTTGGAATATCTTTTTCCATCCCCTCACTTTCAGTCTATATGTGTCCCTAGGTCTGAAGTGGGTCTCTTGAAGACAGCATATATATGGGTCTTATTTTTGTATCCATTCAGCCAGTCTATGTCTTTTGGTTGGAGCATTTAATCCATTTACATTTAAGCTAATTATCGATATGTATGTTCCTATTACCATTTTCTTAATTGTTTGGGGTTTGTTATTGTAGGTCTTTTCCTTCTCTTATGTTTCCTGCCTAGAGAAGTTCCTTTCACATTTGTTGTAAAGCTGGTTTGGCAGTGCTTAATTCTCTTAGCTTTTGCTTGTCTGTAAAGGTTTTAATTTCTCCATCAAATCTGAATGATATCCTTGCTGGATAGAGTAATCTTGGTTGTAGGTTTTTCTCCTTCATCATTTTAAATATGTCCTGCCAGGCCCTTCTGGCTTGCAGAGTTTCTGCTGAAAGATCAGCTGTTAACCTTATGGGGATTCCCTTGTGTGTTATTTGTTGTTTTTCCCTTGATGCTTTTAATATGTTTTCTCTGTGTTTAATTTTTGATAGTTTGATTAATATATGTCTTGGTGTGTTTCTTCTTGGATTTATCCTGTTTGGGACTTGCTGCGCTTCCTGAACTTGATTGACTATTTCCTTTCCCATGTTAGGGAAGTTTTCAACTATAATCTCTTCAAATATTTTCTCAGACCCTTTCTTTTTCTCTTCTTCTTCTGGGACCCCTATAATTCGAATGTGGGTGCATTTAATGTTGTTGCAGAGGTCTTGGAGACTGTCCTCTATTCTTTTCACTCTTTTTTTTTTTATTCTGCTCTGCCCTAGTTGTTTCCAATATTTTATCTTCCAGGTCACTTATCTGTTCTTCTGCCTAAGTTATTCTGCTATTGATCTCATCTAGAGTATTTTTAATTTCATTTATTGTGTTGTTCATCGTTGTTTGTTTCATCTTTAGTTCTTCTAGGTCCTTGTTAAATGTTTTTTGCATTTTCTCTATTCTATTTCCAAGATTTTGGATCATCTTTACTATCATTATTCTGAATTCTTTTTCAGGTAGACTGCCTATTTCCTCTTCATTTGTTAGGTCTGGTGGGGTTTGCCTTGCTCCTTCATCTGCTTTGTGTTTTCTGTCTTCTCATTTTGCTTAACTTACTGTGTTTGGAGTCTCCATTTCGCAGCCTGCAGGTTTGTAGTTCCCGTTGTTTTTGGTGTCTGTCCCCAGTGGCTAAGGTTAGTTCAGTGGGTTGTGTAGGCTTCCTGATGGAGGGGACTAGTGCCTGTGTTCTGGTGGGTGAAGCTGGATCTTGTCTTTCTGCTGGGCAGGTCCATGTCTGGTGGTGTGTTTTGGGGTGTCTGTGGCCTTATTATGATTTTAGGCAGCCTCTCTGCTAATCGATGGGGTTGTGTTCCTGTCTTGCTTATTGTTTGGCATAGGGTGTCCAGCTTGCTGGTCGTTGAGTGAAGCTGGGTCTTGGCGTTGAGATGGAGATCTCTGGGAGATTTTCGCCATTTGATATTATGTGGAGCTGGGAGGTCTCTTGTGGAGCAGTGTCCTGAATTTGGCTTTGCCACCTCAGAGACACAGCCCTGATGCCTGGCTGGAGCACCAAGCGCCTTTCATCCACATGGCTCAGAATAAAAGGGAGAAAAGAGAGAGAGAGGGAGATAGGGAGGGAGGGGGAGAGAGAGAGAGAGAGACAGAGAGACAGAGAGACAGAGAGACAGAGAGAAAAGATAAAATAAAATAAAGTTATTAAAATAAAAACTAATTATTAAGAAAAAAATTTTTTAAGTAAAAAAAAAAACAAACGAAAAAAACGGGCGGATAGAACCCTAGGACAAATGGTGAAAGCAAAGCTATACAGACAAAATCTCACATAGAAGCATAGGCATACACACTCAGAAAAAGAGGAAAAGGGGAAAAAATAATAAATCTTGCTCTCAAAGCCCACCTCCTCAATTTGGGATGATTCGTTGTCTATTCAGGTATTCCACAGATGCAGGGTACATAAAGTTGATTGTGGAGATTTAATCCACTGGTCCTGAGGCTGCTGGGAAAAATTTCCCTTTCTCTTCTTTGTTCACACAGCTCCTGGAGTTCACATTGGATTTGTTGCTGCACCTCTGTGTGTAGGTCACCTGAGGGCGTCTCTTCTTTGCTCAGACAGGATGGGGTGAAAGGAGCAGCTGATTCAGGGGCTCTGGCTCATTCAGGCTGGGGGCAGGGAGGGTACGGAGTGTGGGGCGAGCCTGCGGCGGCAGAGGCCGACATGACATGCAACAGCCTGAGGCGCGCCGTGCGTTCTCCTGGGGAAGTTGTCTCTGGACCATGGGACCCTGGCAGTGGTGGGCTGCACAGGCTCCCGGGAGGGGAGGTGTGGATAGTGACCTGTGGTTGCACACAGGCTTCTTGGCAGCTGCAGCAGCAGCCTTAGCGTCCCACGCCCGTCTCTGGGGTCCGCACTGATAGCCGCGGCTCGCGCCCGTCTCTGGAGCTCCTTTAAGCAGTGCTATTAATCTCTCCTCGCGCACCAGGAAACAAAGAGGCAAGGAAAAGTCTCTTGCCTCTTCGGCAGCTCCAGACTTTTTCCCGGACTCCCTCCTGGCTGGCTGTGGTGCACTAGCCCCTTCAGGCTGTGTTCACGCCGCCAGTCCTCTCCCTGGGATCTGACCAAAGCCCGAGCCTCAGCTCCCAGCCCCCGCCTGCCCACCCTGGCGGGTGAGCAGAGAAGCCTCTTGGGCTGGTGAGTGCTGGTCGGTGCCGATCCTCTGTGCGGGAATCTCTCCGCTTTGCCCCCCGCACCCCTGTTGCTGTGCTCTCCTCCTTGGCTCCAAAGCTTCCCCCTCTCCATCACCTGCAGTATCTGCCTGCGAAGGGGCTTCCTAGTGTGTGGAAACCTTTCCTCCTTCACAGCTCCCTCCCACTGGTGCAGGTCCCATCCCTATTCTTTTGTCTCTGTTTTTTTTTCTTTTGCCCTACCCAGGTATGTGGGGAGTTTCTTGCCTTTTGGGAGGTTGGACGTCTTCTGCCAGCGTTCAGTAGGTGTTCTGTAGGAGCTGTTCCACATGTAGATGTATTTCTGATGTATTTGTGGAGAGGAAGGTGATGTCTGTGTTTTACTCTTCTGCCATCTTGAAGCTCCTCCTCTGTAATTTTAATTACGCTAGTCTTGCTATACTTGCTGTTTTCAGCTGTTTTAATTACTCTAGTCTTGCTATACTTGCTAATTACTGTTTTCAAATATTTATTATGTAGGTGAACTTTAAAATCATTTTTAAATTTTCATATCCTCCCAAGTCTAATTAATGAAAAAGCATTAACTTTATGGATAAACTTATAATATTGAATTTTCCCTTCAAAAATATAATTCTCATCTCTCCATTTATTCAAGCCTTTTTTATGTTCTCAAGTAAGGTTTCTTGTTTTCTCCACTGTGTCTTGCAAATTCTTAAATTTATTTCTAGGCATTTGATATTTAGTTGTCTTTATTTTTGGAGTTAGGATGAGATCCCTGTTTTAATTCTGTTTTCTGACTGACCATTAATTATAAGCAAATTTCTGCATGTATATCTTTTATCTGCCCATTCTAATGAACTTCCTTATAGTTTTAAATAGGTTTCTAGTTGACATTGTAGTGAACAGCATTAGTTGCCTGCTTGGAATCTCTTAAGCCCCCTTTCTAATAGGACCAGATTTTTATTTGGACATCCACCTTTTTTTCTAGGCAACTATAGGCTTTGAGTGGAACACTGAGTAAGGGTAAATACAGGTTTAAGGTTTAAGGGTAAAAACAGATTAGTCTAACCTATGAGAACCATTTTTCCACCTTGAAACAATGCCTGGTTCAGAAATAACAATGTGGTTTAATCTGGGCCAATGAAATTTGACAAGAAACTTTCAGAGGCTTTAGAAAGGAATTCCTCAACTCTCTGAAAGCTGTAAGAACCCAGTTCTCTGTCATCCCCTGGACATGAACAAGGAAGCTTATAGCCCCAACTACTGTAGACACCCATCCTATAACTTTAGGGGAAACTAGCCTTTCAATTAAGCTGACACAGGAACCAGGACATGAAGGCAGAATGCAGCTGAGTCCTTGATGATATCACTGAATTACTGGATCAATCAACCCTAAGGCCCATGCCATTTCTGGGCTTTCAGTTATGTAAACCAGTAATGTTTAATATTTTCAAAACCAGTTTGAACAGGATTTCTGTTAATTTCAATGTTGAAGAGCCCTAACTTGTTTGGTGTCTTAAATTTTTAAGATAGAATATAATATGAACTATAAATAATCATCATTTACTCTCTTTTTTCTTCTTAATCCTTATATTTATTTCTTTTTCTTCCCTTATTATATGGGCAGAAATCATTACAAAAATACTGAATCATAATAATAAAAACAGGCATCCTTGTATTGTTCCTTAATTTACTGACAATGTCTTTAGTGGGCCATTCATTAAGTTTCATGTTTCCTGTTTCTCATGATAAGACTTTTAAAAAAAAATTTAAGCAATATGATTTTAAAAACAAGAATGAGTTTGGATTTTATCAAATGTCTTGAATATTTAATGAGGATATTGCATTTCAAAAAATTCTTCTGTTTCTTGTTATGTTATTACTTAATTATACTATATTTTAAATGTTCTACTGTTGAGCTAGCCTTGTATTCCTGAAAAGACCCCTATTTAGTCATGATATACATATTCATATACTGCTAGATTTAATTTTCCAGTATTTAGTTTTTGATTTCTTTTTGGCTTGGAAATTATAAGTAGGTGATTTGTGTTTTCTTTGTCAGACTTTGATATCAAACTAATACTATACATGAAGAAAAGAACTGGAAAGATTTCCATATTTCTCTAGCCTATGGAACAATTTAAATAACCCAAGAATGATCTGTTCCTTAAAAATAATGTGTTCTATTTATATACCGATATGAACCAACCTCCTCTTTGGTTAGCAGATCTTGGAGAAGGTTTTAGTATCTACTATAGTTATTGTTGTTTATATGTCTTAAGTAATTTTTGATCAGTTATGCTTTTCTAGAAATTCTTTTATTTGATGTAGAGTTTTAAAATTAGTAATACTGATGTAGCATACAATTTTAAAGCATCCTTTCTCATTTCAAAAATTATTTACTTATATTTTCCTCTCCTTTTTCCTTAGTCTCAGTTGCTAGAGGTATATCTGTTTTCATAGTTATTTTTGAAGAACGATGCCTTGATTTTTGTCAGTTTTGTTTTATTTAAAATCAACTAGTTTCTTATTTTTCTTAATATATTTCCCCTGATTTAGTTTAATTTCTTTCATTGTTCTTATTTATTTCTTTAAGTTTACTGATTTTAATTTATATTCTTCCTTGTAGAAGTAATTCAGGTTTTGAGTTTTCCTCTTGAGAACTGCTTTAGTTGTATAAATATATTTTGGTATATTGTGTTTAATTGTTGTTAATTCTTAGAAAAATCTGTCATTTCTGTTTGATTTCCCTTAGACCAAATAGTTATTTGTCAGTGTGATTTTTTATTAGTTTTATTAGTAGTTTTATTAGTTTTATTAGTAGTATCTAACTTTATTGTAGAATATTCAGAGAATGTGTGCTAAGATTTCAAATTTGTGGGAAATATTGTAAATGTCTTTGTGGCCTAATATACAATCAAAGTTTTTAACAGTCTGCAAGCTTTTGAAGAATATCTTTGCATTGCACAAAGTTATATATTTATATAATCAAGATGAATGCTTATGTAAATTTGTTACTTTATTATACTTATATTAGTTTTCTATTATTGCATAACAAATTACCACAAACCTAGCATCTTAATACAACACAAATTTATTATCTTACAGATTGTATGGGCCAAGATGGCATTGACGGTTCCTCTGCTCAAACCTCACAAGGCTAAAATCAAGCTGTTGGCCAGCCATCAGCCAGTGTCCTTACCTGGAGGCTCGACTAGAGAAAGCCATTCTAAGTATGTCAGGTTTTTGGTAGAATTCTTTTCCTTTTGGTTGAAAGAATGTTTCCATTGTGTTGCTAGTTGTTGGTTGGGAGCTGCTTTCAGACCCTAGGGTTGCTTTCAGGTCCTTGCCATACAACCCCCTCCATAAGCCCTCTCTGACTTCCAAATTTCTTAGTTTGGGAACAGCCTTGTTCATTTTAAGGGTTCCTCTAATTAGATCTAGCTCACCCAGGATAACCTCCCTTTTGTTTAACTCAAAGTCAGCTGATTAGGGATATAAATTATAGTTGCAAAATCCCTTCATCCATTAACATAATACAATCACAGGAGTGATATCCCATTGTATTCAAGCCTGGCCCATGCTCAAGGAGAGTGGACTATAGCGAGTGTATATACCTGCGGTGGGAAACTTGGGGACCAACTAAGAATTCTGTCTGCCACACTTAACCTATCAAATCCTGAGGAAACTATGTTCAAGTCTTCCGCCATGATAATGGTTTTAAATTCCTGTGTTATTGGAAGGTTTTACTTAATATATGTCTATATTATGCTTTGTTATTTGTTGGGTAGCTTTGCACTGTGTCAGCATGGCTGTGCTCAATGCATCTCCCCAAATTCCCTTTTCTGTATATTTCTGGTTGGGGTGGAGCCACCAGAGAGATTCTCACACAAGTTGTAGAGGACAGAATTAAAAGGGTAGGCATTTTGTAGCTCACATGTGTTGCTGCTTGTCTGCTGATTCACCTTGTAGGTGGGAGGCAGCAGCCAGATTGCACCCACTTCACCTCCCCTGGCTCCTCCTTCAGCTTCTCTGATTCCTGCACTAGGGGTGTGTGTATGTGTGTGTGATTCCACGATGAAGTGTCTCAGCTTCTGTGGGACATCCAAACCACCATGGTCAGGGATAATAAGGGCTATGAGTTTTCAGCAGTTGTTAGTCTGTCCTTGTGGACTCCTGATTGTGTTGGTAGTTTCTGGCTTGTTCTTGTTCACCCTCACTTTTCATGCGTCTTCCCTTTCTGACTGCCTGCCCTATGGACCTCACATATGCTCCCCTGTGCTAGTCACTGAACAAATGCAAATTAAAAACCCCAATAAGATGACAATTCATGCCAATCAGATTGGCAAAAACAAAAAATGTTATAGTATCCAGGGTAAGCCAGGATTTAGATCTACTGCAACACCAGTACATTGCTGGTAGCAGTATAAATTGATATAAAACATTATGAGACAACACCTAGTTTGGCATTATCTAATAAATTTGAAGGTGTGGGTACCCAATGACCCAGCAATTCCACACCAAGAAATACACCCTGGGAAAATGATTGCATAAATGTACCTAGAGAAATGTACAAGATGGCTCTTAGCTGCACTATTTCTAATAGTAAAATAATTAGAAACAACCAGATGCTAAACAATAGTTAAATAGATAAATAAACTGAGTAAATTTTTTTTTTGTGTGTGTGTGTTACGCGGGCCTGTCGCTGTTGTGGCCTCTCTCGTTGCGGAGCACAGGCTCTGGACGCGCAGGCTCAGTGGCCGTGGCTCACAGTCCTAGCCACTCCGCAGCATGTGGGATCTTCCCGGAACGGGGCACGAACCCCCGTCCCCTGCATTGGCAGGCAGACTCTCAACCACTGCACCACCAGGGAAGCCCCTGAGTAAATTTTTATAATGGGATACCATAAAGCAGTTGAAATTAATGAATTATAGTTACAAAAAACAACATAAGTGAATCTCAGAAATAGAATGTTGACCCAAAAAAAGCATGTTGCAGAAGAATTCATAAAGAACAACTCTTTTTACATTAAGGAGAAAACATAGAAAATTGTCCAACAATTTTTAGGAACAAAGTCTACGTGGTAAATCTATGAAGAAATGCAAAGTGATGCTAAAAATAAAGCTCAGGATTATCAGGGGTTATGTCTCAGGAGAGGGGGAGAAGAAGGGGCTTTGAGGGACCAGGCAGGGGACAGTAAGGTAATAGTCCTATTGCTCATCATAAGCTGGGAGATGGGCTCAGAGGTGTTCATTGTATCATGAATTTTTGTACCTTGCATTTGTTTTATTAATAAAGAGAAAAAGTAAAACATTGAAAAAATAATAGAAGAAATGAGCTCTCTGCTTCCCTCTGCTCACTGATTCACCCTGTATGTCTTTGAGAGAGAAGTCTTTTTTTTTTTTTTTGGCTGCACTGCATGGCTTTCAGCATCTCAGTTTCTCCACCAGAGATTGAACCCAGGCCACGGCAGTGACAGCACTAAATCCTAACCACTAGGCCATCAGGAAACTCCAAGAGAAGTCTTTTAAAAACATGATTTAGTTACAATTTTCCCTTTCCTATAGCTCAGTGATTCCCCATTCTTTAAAGAGTGAAGTCCAAACTCCCTAGACAGATATTCAAGGTCTTTCACAAATCTGGCTCCTCCAGACCTGCCCAAATATGTATGTCAATATCCCCCCAAATTAAACACTCCATTTCTTCTGGAAGGGCCCATAAGGGTCCCACAAAGTGCCTTGCTCATTTCCGCCCACAGGTTCTTCCTTGTGCTCTATCCATTCACCTCAAATGCCCTTCCTCTGCCTCTCTTCCCGTTCAAACCCTACTCACCTTATCTCCCTAAGGCCATGACTACTTGCTAACTCATTTATGAACCCTTTCCTCTCAATTCCACTGAACAGTGAAATCTCTCACAGTCAAATGCCTATCCCATTCATGGCATGAATTACTTATCCCTTAATTATATACAGCTTCTTACCTCTTCTTGTCTGTGTGTGTGTATATGTATGTATGTACACATGTTTTTTTTATCCCCAAATAGATGACAGACTCTTCAAAAATAAGAATTATGCTTTATATTTCTTGGTGGGGCCTAAAGGGCTTAGCACAGTAAACATTTGTCATAAACAAAGAAGCTTTCTTCGAGAACTTCAAGATGGCAGAGGAGTAAGACGTGGAGATCACCTTTCTCCCCACAAATACATCAGAAATACATCTACACATGGAACAACTGCTACAGAACACCTGCTGAATACTGGCAGAAGACCTCAGACTTCCCAAAAGGCAAGAAACACCCTCCCTAACCCACCTGGGTAGGGCAAAAGAAAAAAGAAAAAAACAGAAACAAAAAAATAGGCATGGGACTTGCACCTCGGGGAGTGAGCTGTGAAGGAGGAAAAGCCTGCAAAAAAGAGACCCCAAACACAGTAAGTTAAGGAAAATCAGAAGAGAGAGAAATACACAGCAAATGAAGGAGCAAGGTAAAAACCCACCAGGCCAAACAAATGAACAGGAAATAGGCAGTCTACCTGAAACAGAATTCAGAGTAATGATAGTAAAGATGATCCAAAATCTTGGAAATAGAATGGAAAAAATACAAGAAACGTTTAACAAGGACCTAGAAGAAGTAAAGAGCAAACAATGATGAACAACACAGTAAAGGAAATTAAAAATTCTCTGAAAGGGGTCTTCCCTGGTGGCGCAGTGGTTGAGAGTCCGCCTGCTGATGCAGGGGACACGGGTTCATGCGCCGGTCCGGGAGGATCCCACATGCCGTGGAGCGGCTGGGCCCGTCAGCCATGGCCACTGAGCCTGCATGTCCAGAGCCTGTGCTCTGCAACGGGAGACGCCACAATAGTGAGAGGCCTGCATAAAGCAAAAAAAAAGAAAAGAAAAGAAAAGAAAACATTCTCTAAAAGGAATCAATAGCAAATTAACTGAGGCAGAAGAATGGATAAGTGACCTGGAAGATAAAATAGTGGAAATAACTACCACAGAGCATAATAAAGAAAAAAGAATGAAAAGAATTGAGGACAGTCTCAAAGCCCTTTGGGACAACATTAAATGCACCAACATTCTAATTATAGGGGTCCCAGAAGAAAAAGAGAAAAAGAAAGGGACTGAGAAAATATTTGAGGACGTTATAGTTGAAAACTTCCCTAATATGGGAAAGGAAATAGTCAATCAAGTCCAGGAAGTGCAGAGAGTCCCATACAGGATAAATCCGAGGAGAAACATGCCAAGACACATATTAATGAAACTATCAAAAATTAAATACAAAGAAAAAATATTAAAAGCAGCAAGCAAGGGAAAAACAAAAACATACAAGGGAATCCCCATAAAGTTCACAGCTGATCTTTCAGCAGAAACTCTGCAAGCCAGAAGGGAGTGGCAGGACATATTTAAAGTGATGAAAGGGAAAAACCTCCAACCAAGATTACCCAGCAAGCATCTCATTCACATTCGATGGAGAAATTTTGCATTACAAACAAGCAAAAGCTAAGAGGATTCAGCACCACTAAACCAGCTTTACAACAAATGCTAAAGGAACTTCTCTAGGCAGGAAGCACAAGAGAAGGAAAAGACCTACAATAACAAACCCCAAACAATTAAGAAAATGGTAATAGGAACATACATATCGATAATTACCTTAAATGTAAATAGATTAAATGCTCCAACCAAAAGACATAGACTGGCTGAATGGATAAAAAACAAGGCCCATATATATGTTGTCTACAAGAGACCCTCTTCAGACCTAGGGACACATACAGGCTGAAAGTGAGGGAATGGAAAAAGATATTCCATGCAAATGGAAATCAAAAGAAAGCTGCAGTAGCAACACTCATATTAAACAAAACAGACTTTAAAATAAAGACTGTTACAAGAGACAAAGAGGATACTACATGATGATAAAGGGGTCAATCCAAGAAGCAGATATAACAATTGTAAATATTTATGCACCCAACATAGGAGCACCTCAATACATAAGGCAAATGCTAACAACCATAAAAGGGGAAATCAACAGTAACACAATCATAGTAGGGGACTTTAACACCCCACTTTCACCAATGGACAGATCATCCAAACTGAAAATAAATAACACAAGCTTTAAATGATACATTAAACAAGATGGATTTAATTGATATTTATAGGACAGTCCATCCAAAAACAACAGAATATACTTTCTTCTCAAGTGCTCATGGAACATTCTCCAGTATAGATCATGTCTTGGGTCACAAATCAAGCCTTGGTAAATTTAAGAAAATTGAAATCATATCAAGTATCTTTTCTGACCACAATGCTATGAGACTAGATATCAATTACAGGAAATAAATCTGTAAATAATACAAATACATGGAGGCTAAACAATACACAACTAAAGAACCAAGAGATCGCTGAAGAAATCAAAGAGGAAATCAAAAAATAATTAGAAACAAATGACAATGAAAACATGATGACCCAAAACCTATGAGATGCAGCCAAAACAGTTCTAAGAGGGAAGTTTATAGCAATACAGTCCTACCTCAAGAAACAAGAAACATCTCAAGTAAACAACCTAACCTTACACCTAGAGCAGTTAGAGAAAAAAGAACAAAAAACGTCCAAAGTTAGCAGAAGGAAAGAAATCATAGAGAACAGATCAGAAATAAATGAAAAAGAAATGAAGGAAACAATAGCAAAGATCAATAAAACTAAAAGCTGGTTCTTTGAGAAGATAAATTGATAAACCATTCGCCAGATTCATCAAGAAAGAAATGGGGAAGACTCAATAGTAATTAAAGAAGATACAAACAGATGGAGAGATATACCATGTTCTTGGATTGGAAGAATCAACATTGTGAAAATGACTCTACTACCCAAAGCAATCTACAGATTCAATGCAATCCCCATCAAACTACCAATGGCATTTTTCACAGAACTAGAGCAAAAAATTTCAGAATTTGTATGGAAACACAAAAGACCCCAAATAGCCAAAGCAATCTTGGGAAAGAAAAACAGAGCTGGAGGAATCAGGCTCCATGACTTCAGACTATTATATAAAGCTACAATAATCAAGACAGTATGGTACTGGCACAAAAACAGAGATATAGATCAATGGAAAAAAATAGAAAGCCCAGAGGTAAACCCACACACATCGTCACCTAATTTTTGATTAAGGAGGCAAGAATATACAGTGGAGAAAAGGCAGCCTCTTCAATAAGTGGTGCTGGGAAAACTGGACAGGTACATTTAAAAGAATGACATTAGAACATTCCTTAACACCATACACAAAAATATACTCAAAATGGATTAAAGACCTAAATGTAAGGCCAGACACCATAAAACTCTTAGAGGAAAACATAGGTAGAACAGTCTATGACATAAATCACAGCAAGATCCTTTTTGACCCACCTCCTAGAGAAAGGGAAATAAAAACAAAAATAAACATATGGTACCCAATGAAGCTTTTGCACAGCAACGGAAACTATAAACAAGATGAAAAGACAACCCTCAGAATGGGAGAAAATATTTGCATATAAAGCAATTGACAAAGGATTAACCTCCAAAATATACAAGCAGCTCATGCACCTCAACATCAGGAAAACAACCAAGTAATCCAAAAATGAGCAGAGGACCTAAATCGACATTTCTCCAAAGAAGATTGCCAGCAAACACATGAAAGGTTGCTCAACATCACTAATTATTAGAGAAACGCAAATCAAAACTACAATGAGGTTTCACCTCACACCGGTCAGAATGGTCATCATCAAAAAGTCTCCAGACAATAAGTGCTGGGTAGGGTGTAGAGAAAAGGGAACCCTCTTGCACTGTTGGTGGGAAAGTAAATTAATACAGCCACTATGGAGAACAGTATGGAAGTTCCTTAAAAATCTAAAAATAGAACTACTATACGACCCAGAAACCCCACTACTGGGCATATACCCTGAGAAAAGCATAATTCAAAAAGAGTCATGTACCACAATGTTCATTGCAGCTCTATTTACAATAGCCAGGACATGGAAGCAACCTAAGTGTCCATCGACAGATGAATGGATAAAGAAGATGTGGCACATATATACAATGGAATATAACTCAGCCATAAAAGGAAATGAAATTGAGTTATTTGTAGTGAGGTGGATGGACCTAGAGTTTGTCATACAGAATCATGTATGTCAGAAAGAGAAAAACAAATGCCATATGCTAACACATATATGTGGAACTTCAAAATAAATAAATAAATGGTTCTGAAGAACCTAGGGGCAGGACAGGAATAAAGACACAGACATAGAGAATGGACTTGAGGACACGGGGAGCGGAAGGATAAGCTGGGGCAAAGTGAGAGAGTAGCATTGACATATATACACTACCAAATGTAAAATAGATAGCTAGTGGGAAGCAGCTGCATAGCACAGAGAGATCAGCTCCGTGGTTTGTGACCACCTAGAGGGGTGGGATAGGGAGGGTGGGTGGGAGACGCAAGAGGGAGGGGATATGGAGATATATGTATATGTATAGCTGATTCACTTTGTGATACAGCAGAAACTAACACACCATTGTAAAACAACTATACTCCAATAAAGATGTTAAAAAATAAAGAAAACCTATAACTCTGTCTTTATCAAACACACAAATCATCTCACAGTAAAATTGTCGTCATAGAAGTACAACTTTATATGTATTTATGGAGATTCCAGTATAGGCAGAATGCTCTTTTTTTAATAGCTTTTCACAGTTTATCGAGCTTTTGCATAAATTATTTATTCATATCTCAAAACAATCATGTAAAGTAAAAGGGGTAGATATAAATTGCAATTTCTTGTTATTTCTCTGTCTCTTGTACTATACTGTGAATGTTTCGAGGATTAGAAACTATGTTGACTGTGACACCCAGGGTGTGGTATGTCCATGGCACATAATCTTTGAATACAAATATATGTTGATATAGGGATTGAGCAGAACCCTCCCTTTACTGTTGAGAAAACTGAAGCCCAAGAGAAAGTAGCTACCTGTCCAAAACCATGCAGTTTAGTGGGAGGGTGAGGATTCAAATCTGAACCTTTGGACTCTGGTTCCAGTTCACCTTCTACAATTGCTCAGAGACAGTGGAGAAATCCCATTTTGTCATAAAGTGAAAGGAGATTTTGGCTTATAGTAGATTTTTATTCAATCTTTCCCAATTTCTTTATGAGTATGCTATTTCATAGAGTGAATACACTATAGTTGGGAAAAAGATTCCTTTGGTAGAATTGCAGTTCTCTGTGAGTGAGGCTGAGGCCAAGGGATTGGTCTTGCTAGTGTCATTTGACCTGGACGACTCCACAGCCCCAGTCATGTGCATCTCCAAATTACACACAGCTGATCACTCAGGCCAAGGGTTATCTTGTGCAAATCTATCTCCAGAACTGCAAAAAAACAAAAGCATGTGCCCTGTAGATAGTACATTAGCAACAACATCTCTGTGTGGGGCAGCTAGTATTACAACTGTAACTTTAGTATTTCAGGAGCCTAAATAATTCATCAGGCTTGGGATCAGGGTGAGGGATCACAAGTTCCACAAGGAAGCCCATTGCCCTGGAAGTTCATGCATTCCCCCCACCAGGAAGATGCTGGACACAATATCTTGAGAAAGGCATTGAAGTTCCCCCCATATCTCTCAGCAATTAGGTTAGGGGTCCATTGCCTGCTTTTTGAGCTCTGCCAGTGGAGCTCCCCAGATGCCTACTGGTTCTGTATAGTAACCCAGCCTGCTCTCCATACAGTCCTGAGAATCTGGGAATTCCTTCTTATTCTAGCAAGTAACTATTGCTCTTTTGGTTGGTTATATTGTCAGTCATGTCTATAAAAGTGCTAGATCAGAAGGCTTTCCTTCCAGGAGTTACTCCACGAATTATAATTCTAACTGCTCCATTAAGCACAGAGGGCACAAAAATCTGTTTTTAAAGTTCTTTCCAAGGTAGCCCTCTTCTCCTAATTTTGTATTTGTTGTAGCGCAATGGGAAGAATCAGCAATGGTTACTGGTCCATTTCTCAGTAAAGGGCAAAGTAAAGGGTGAACTTTACCTTGTCCTTAGATAAGACATAGCATCCTAACCTAAAGAACATCCTGGAACTCTCCATATCCTTCTAGGAGACTCCCATGAGAAACTGAGGCACACATGCAATGTAAGTTTCCTTCATTTCAGAAATCCACCAAGGTTGCTTTTTTTAAAAATTATTATTATTACAATGTTTGAAAATTTAATTTGTTAGCTGGTGAAAAATATATTACAGTGACCTCCAGAAATTTTGAAACAAAACCATATAGTTTCAAGTAGACCATTATCTAGGATTCCCTGCAGAATATACCACTGGCAGCAAAACATTTGTTATTGGTGGTGAATTAACAGTGTGTTTTGAAATGCCATATTTCTCAATGGAAGTGTGCTCTCAAAACACCTCTAAACATCTGATTTAATACAAAGAATTTGGAGACTACAATAGTAGCTACTCATATGGACCTTTTGCAGATTGATCTCTGAATAATTGATCAAATCTCCACCTAGCTGAGGTGCTTTAATGGTTGAATTGATAAAAAGTAACCAATCAATTAATGATCACCATAAGCAGTAGAGAAGAAATTTAAAGTCAACTCCATTTGATCTGAATTGAATGTAGTTGTAGCTAATGTGTGCTTGCCCAGGGAAATCTTTGATTCCATGACTGTCATGTCCTCTATGATGTGAGTTCATTGATCTTCTGGGTACAAAGATAAAGAACATCTGTTTACCCAAATATTTGCTCAGAAAGATTTAAGGGGAAGTATGTTGACTAAATGAAGGAAGGTCACTTCTATTTTTGCTGTTTCTGTGATATCAAAGGGTTTGACTGATGAAACTTGGTATGCTACTAAAGGATATGAAGGAGAACATTACAGTCGATTTGAAAATGGCAGTCAGTTATATTTATCAAATGAGCATTAAAATATTATCTTTGGTACATGGAGAGAGGCAAAGCGATTTTGAAAGCAGCTTAATATACTGTCTGAAAACATGTTGGGCATGTTGTTTGTATTGTCTATAGTATGGTATATTGTTCTTATCCACATTGATGCAATTCAGTTCAACAAACATTTTTTGAATATATAAGTGCTTGGGACTGTGCTAGATCCTGGGTACATGAAGATGAATGAAAAAGAGCCTGGGCCTTCAAGATGATCTCAATCCAATTAAGAAACCACATACATAGTTGGTAAATTTTGTAAATGTGTAAATGGTTGAACTGAGTAAACTCTTAATCCATGGAATTCCCAGAACTTTTTGCCCTTAAAAGGATGTCAAGGCTTCCCTGGTGGCATAGTGGTTGAGAGTCCGCCTGCTGATGCAGGGGACGCAGGTTTGTGTCCTGGTCTGGGAAGATCCCACATACCGCGGAGCGGCTGGGTCCTTGAGCCATGGCCACTGAGCTGGCGTGTCTGGAGCCTGTGCTCCGCAACAGGAGAGGCCACAGCAGTGAGAGGCCCGCATACTGCAAAAATAAATAAATAAATAAATAAATAAAAATAAAAAAAGGATGTCAAAGAGAGAGGCTGATTAACTCTTATGAAAGGAGATTGTCCTTAAATGGAATGAACTGAGACCCAGGATGTTGTCTTCAGCTTCACAGATCTAAAAGTTAATTTCATAGTGTCACTCAAATATGACTAAGCCCTGGAGGACTGACTCAAGTCACCAAATTCACTAGAGGCTGACTAATGAATGAGATGTCTGTTTATTAATTTACAATGTGAAAAACAACCATGTTACTCCTTTTGGCTGATCAACACACGCCTTTTAGTAATAGTCTTTGCAGAAGCCAGATTGCTCTTGAAAGCTTGGAAAGCATGGATCAGAACAGAGGGAATTGGCGGCCTCAACAACTGCTCTTCCACCCACAGGCTGTTGCCCTTCAGGAAGGATTTGCTTCTCATTCCACACTCAGGGATTCTCTCTCTAGGCTGCAGACCCTTCTGATCCTCATCTTCTTGTCTCCTTTTCGTATTCCCTTTTCATCAGCCTTTTCAATTTTCACCTTTCAGTCCCTCTGCTTTGGGATTGATGTTTCCTTAGATGGTCCCTGGACCTCAGCCTGACTTTCACTGCTCGCTTCTGTCCTTCAGATAACTTTTGGCACTGTCGCTGCTCACTCCCACGTCTAGCCCAGCAACCAGAATCTTTCTCCATCCAAAAGCCTAGCATCCCCATCCCCATCACTTTGTCCTGGAGGGGATTCAGAAAGTAACCTGATTGATGATGTACCTATTTCTACTACAGAAATCTATCCATGGAAGGAATGAGACCATTGTGTCCATTGGTCATGACTCCATCAGCAATCCTGGAGACCATTTCTTCTTTTGAGAGAGAGCTCAGTGTGGGGGGTTGAACTCACAGGCCCCAGAGTCAGAGCTTTGGTTTCTATTTTTTCTTCACCACTTAATAGCTGTGGTGCCTTTGGCAAGTTATGAACTGCTTTGCACCTCAGTTTCCTCTTTTATAGAAAGGGGATTATAACAGTTCATATCTCAGAGGTTCTGAGGTGTAAATGAATTATATAACAATCCATATGGCACATAGTAAGCACAAAATACTGTTACTGCTCTTGGTCTATATTTTTTCTGGATTCCAAGTAGCCCCTTTCCTTTATGAGAGCACAATGACCTCAGATGTTTCACAATGCAGCTGAGTGGGCTATAGTTTCAGGGTAACACCCTCTTGATGTGATGCAGTAGAGGACCAGATTAGATTAGATAACATATTCATACTTGCTTACCATCTCCAGCATACACAACTTAACATCTGCCTCATCACAGTGACAACAGCCACCACTTATTTAGCACTTTTTAATGTGTCAGGCACCATGTGAATAGCTTTATGAATATTACCACATGTAACATTGGCAACACCCTTATAAACCGAAGGTATTGTTTTTGCAGTTCTAAAGATGAGGAAACTGGGCTTCCTGGTTTTAGCACGTTGTCTGGAATGGACGGCAACTGGAGGAGCTCTTACTTGAACCGAGGTCTTCCCAGTTCTAGAACCCAGGCTTTTTTCCTTCTCCATGATGCTCTACAGTCTGCCCCATAAAATGAAGAGTTGTCTTTAAGTTGTCTTTAAGTTGTCTGCATATTCTAGGGGCACCTTCTTATAGACTCCCAAAATAAGGACATGGACCTATTGTCCATAATCAGTTCAAGCCAGACACCTGGAATTTCTTGGGACAGCCCTGATTGTACGTTTTGGCACAGCTGTCCTGCATTTTGTTTATTTGTTTTGCTGCAATTGTTGCTATTGTTGTTTTTATTTTGGTGCCAATTCAGGATTCCTTATTCCTAACAGGAACCAATTAACTGAACCTTTATGTCTGAATACCCTCTGACTGAAGACCAATTTACTAATCTTAGAGTTAATAAATTCTTGACCTAGAATTCCTAATTGCCCCTCCTTTTAGGGACAGGATTGATCCTGGGCTAGACCCCAGGGTTGGAGTCAATCCATCATATTGATTAGAGGACTTGGTGGCTACAGGTCAAGGATACCATCCTCATACCCACCTCTATTAGGGCTTCCATTGTCCCTTCTCCGGCTCCCTTCAATTCCTTTGGGGAATCAGTCCCCAAAAACTCTGTCCTTGGACGCTTGCTCAAGCCTGGCTTCGGCGTCTGGCTTCTGGGTTTTCAGCACAAAACCCACAAGTGCTACCCTTGGAGATCCAAAGTCCTGAGGTGAACTGGGAACTTTGATTCTAGCCCCACAGGGCAGGCTCTTTACCCCCATATTTTCCAGGCTAACGTTCTTGTCTTTCTACCTTCTCCATTTCTTGTTAACATACCTTTATCCTCTAGGTCTCCCAGGTTTGTAATCTTGGAGTCACCTTCGATGTGTCTCTGAACTTATACTACATATTTAGCCTTCTACCATAGTTATCTCTTACATTTGCCTTATCTTTTCTGATCTCACTGACAGCCCTAAACCTTTTTATTATGTATATGAATTACCAAAATAATCTGTGAACCCCAGAGTTTTTAACCTGGGAAACAAGCACCCCCTGGGAGGTCCATAGATGAGCTTTAATGGGTCTGTAAAACGCCTGAAATTATTTTTTGAAATACTGGTGTGCTGGTATTCATGCATGCATTTTTCTATGTAAAATAAGTTTTCATCAATCTCTCAAGAGAGTTGTATTAATTTCCAATTACCATTGAAACAAATTACCAAAAATTTAGTGGCTTACAGCAACACAAATTTATTCTCTTAAAAGTCTGGAAGTCAGACTTCTGAAATCGAAGTGTTGCCAGGGCTGCATTCCTTCTGGAGGCTTCTATGTCCTTGCCTTTTTTAGTTTCTAGGGGCCACCTGTATTCTGTAGTTTGTGGTCACTTCCCTGCATCACTCCAACCTCTTGCCTCTGTTGTCATATCTCCTACTATTCACTCTGATCTTCTGCCTCCCTCTTATAAGGACTCTGGTAATTACATTGGGCCCGTTCTGGTAATCCAGGGTACTCTCCTCCTCTCAAGGTTCTTAATTTAATCACATTTGAAAAGTCCCTTTTGCCATATAAGGTAACATTCACAGGTTCCAGGCATTAGAATATGGACATCTTTAGGGTACCGTTATTTGACCTACCATGGAGTTAATACCCCAAATATGCTGTCTTCACTGGCTTCTTTAGCAACCTAGACAATTATTTCTCAAACATCACTCTCACTTGCTATCTCCTGTATAAGTTTGTAATTACTTCCTCTTACCTATAGATCAATGTACACTCTGAATCCAGCATTCAAGGCCATTAGCCAGCAGGCCCCAATTCATCTCTCTAATCTCATTCCCAGTGTTCCCCAGCTGGGACACTCTAAGTCATTCCCCTGAGAAAGCATTATTATTCCCAGCTCCACCCTGTTCACACTGTTCACTGCCAAGAATAACCTCCTGACTCACTCCTCTCCACCACTGTAATTTCCTCCCTTTTTTATGAAAGACTTTCTTCCATGTCATTTATCATTCATGATGTTTTCCTTTATGAAGCCTTAGACTCATTGTTGACCAGTACTGTACTCGTGTTTTACTTTGACTTATCCTCTGGCTGAGGATGAGTAAATATTCTAAGAACGAAAGTTTCTTTCACATTCCTCAAAATGCCTAGAGGAGCTTATGAATGAATAGTTCCTTTTCTCTTTTCCATCTTTTCCCAGAAAACAACTCTATACTCCACAGATACACTGTGTCTTTCATTTTGGTCCTTTCTCTACCATCCAACATTAGCTATTCTGAAATATTATCATCAAGTGACTTGCACAAAGAAAATAAAGTTTCATGGACAAGAATTTTTTAAAGTATTCAATTAAAAGAAACTATCTTTATTTCAACCTCTGGTATTTAAAAGTCTAAGAGGTATTTTTCAGATTTTCCCCCATCAGGGATGGAGAAAAGGCACAATTTAGAAAAGCTTAGGGGCTTCCCTGGTGGTGCAGTGGTTTAAGAATCCGCCTGCCAATGCAGGGGACATGGGTTCAAGCCCTGGTCCAGGAAGATCCCACATGCTGTGGAGCAACTAAGCCCGTGTGCCACAACTACTGAAGCCTGCGTGTCTAGAGCCCGTGCCCTGCAACAAGAGAAGCCACTGCAATGCGAAGCCCGCGCACCGCAACAGAGTAGCCCCCCACTTGCCACAACTAGAGAAAGCCCATGCACAGCAACGAAGACCCAATGCAGCCAAAAATAAATAAAATAAATTTTTTTTAAATAGAGAAGCTTAAAGAGGGGGATTATTTTACCTATAGTACAAATGGAATATGTTGTTTATCTATAGTGAGTTGGAAATATCACAGTCTGTCTTCTCCTCTTCCCATCCACTGGTGGCATGGGCTTAGCCAAAGCTCCTGGACAACTTCTTATAAAATTCTCTTCAGAACTCTGGGCAAAGCCCCTGATTGACAGTAGGACTCCTCCACTCCCACATTCTTCATTTGCTACTTCTCTTGGCTCTAACTGCAAATTTCTTTCCTCTAAGAACCCAGTTGCCTTTTTGACTCTATTTCAAATGGCTCATTCTTCTACATCCCCTTTCCTGCCTACATCTCTGAGACAAGGGAAAAAGACCAGCTTTCCTGAGTCCTCACTATTTCCCCTGCCTTATTCCTTTGAGCTCCAAATTCTTGGGCCACACTGCCTTCCACTGTCATCTTGCTTTTTTTTTTTAAGTGTGGTCAATATTTAAAATGTTTATTATATAAAATTACTTTTATAGTTAGAAAACATGAAGAAATAATGATTTCATAGGCTTTCCTCTCTGTGTCTGGAAACTGCTGGCAGAGGTACTTGGGGAATGCCCATCGTCAGACTGAAATGTAAAGTGACAGTAATAAAAACTTTATAGTCCCCTCATGTCAAGTGAGTTGAACTCAGAAGGCCCCTTTCTTTCTTTCTTTCTTCTTTCCTTCCTCCTTTTCTTTAACTAAGAAGTTTTTTTACTCAGAGTTCCTATAGGTGTTGGGTGTGGTTATTTCTGCTAAGTTACATTCCAAATGGTTGAGATGGGGTCTAGACTATAAATAGGATCCTTAAATAATGTCCAAAAAAGAAAACACATGTATACATAATCACATATTCTAAACCATATGTAGCCAACATTGGTTTGCTAACACAACAGCCATCTCCCTTTCCTTTTCTTTATCATAGCAGGGCCCCTGTTCCACTCCAGAGGTGATTCCTCTCCCATGTGACTCAAGGATAAATCTTGACTGGTATAAGCCAATTGTCAGACACAATTTCTCTTGCCAGTGATTGTTTTAAACATGGACATGTGATCTAGTCCTGGACAACATATAATAATGAGCAAATATCTACTGGGGAATGTTGGGAAGCATTCGCTTCA